>NW_007094498.1:92809-109906 GCF_000164805.1 Carlito syrichta
AAAAAAACAAAAAAAAAATATATATATATATATATATATATATATAACCTCACTTCCCTAGAGTAGTCTATTTTTGACATTGATACTTTTGTTGTTGATTACAAGCTTCATGAGTCAGTTTTCCTTTTAATTTCTTGGATAAGAATCAACCCAAGGCAGTGATTAGGAAAAACATAGAAAATTTAATGCAACTAACTTGAGCTGAAATTCAAAGCCTGAAGCAGAACAGAAACTGAGGATATACTATAGGCAATAACTGTGGGACATAAGAGGGAACGGCTGATGGAAAGTCTAGTTTGCTTCTCAGTAGTCGCCAACTGTGCACTGGCCTCATTTCTAAGAACTTCTTCATTAAACAGGTTGACTCAGACCATGCCATGCTTTCCATGGCTTATATATAAAGACTTTGTATTAATTAGAGTGACTATCATCATATGTGTTCTCTGGTCTGTGTGTACTTCAAATAAATATTTCCTTTTTAACTCATTGGTCAGCTTCTGAAAGGTGGAGAATTTACTTTTACATTTTTAAAACTATCTCAAATATGTAGCAGTGGACTCAGTAGATGGTCAATCTATCACATATAGAATGGAATAAATTATAAAGTTAAAAGTTCTGCAAGGGTTTTTACCTTTTCACTATTATTCCTGCGTCCTGATTGACACGTTATTCCCTTGTTTTGTCTACCTGTTCATCCATCTTCTAGTCTGCAGGTGTTTTGAGGGCAGGAGCTATGTCTTATTCATCACTGTATCCTTCATACTGGCATGGTATCTGACATAACAGCTACTCAGCAGATGTATGTTCTATGTGTAGACATATCAAACTTCCATCATATGTGAATTTGGGGAAGTTGTATTTGCTTGAGTTTTTAAAAAGGTTGAATTCACTTTTTCCTTCACTGACTTAAAGAGATATGAATTTTTTATCAAAATACGCAGCAAGCATCTGTCAAGTTCTTGCCATTTTACTCAAATTAATGTTTAAAAATACTCTTTTTTTGCTTTATTCTAGAACTGAACAATGCCACAAAAACATTCTTTACTAAAGAATATTTGAAAATAAAGCAAAGCTTTCAGAAATCTAGCTCTGCAAAGTGGCCTCTACCAAGCTGCAGAAAAGCTTTCCATCTTTTTGGAGGTAAGGACACTAACACAAACACACACACACACACACACACACACACACACACACACACAACCGCTTTAGTAACTTTGTCCAGGATCTCTTCTTGTCTTAGAAATCTTAGGAAACATATTTCTGTATTCATCAATTTTAAGTAAGGATTTTGCTAAGTATTGCTTTGCTGAAAACTACAGATGTATATATGAAGAAAATGAAGACTACACAATAAAAGCAAATTTGAAAGAAACCCATGATTAAACTAACTGTGCCTTGCCATCCATAATGTTAAATATGTAAGTAATGAAAATATATATCAAAAGTATCAGATTTGACAAAAGTTATATTTGGCAAAAGCACTAGTATTCTCCTTAAAGATTCTTAATATTTCATTAATTATCATAAACTAAATTTATTTAGTTTTAATGTTTTACAGTTGTTCCACAAGTTTAGAACAAGTGGCAAGTGACAGAGCCTTGGTGTAGAGGGTATCTCAGAGGTGTGCAATGGTCTAGGAATGCCAATTTCTGGGATCAGGTCTAAGTGTTAATATGACTTCGGGGATGTCATAGAAACCTTCTTTTATTTGTTTTTTTAATCTGTAAAGTGGGAATAATTATGTCTGGCCCACCTAATTAATGTAGTTGTAAAGATTAAATGGGCTAACGTAAAAAAGCACATTCTAAAATTCTAACTATACTGTATAGACATTAAGAACAAGGGCAAAGCAATTTCAAATACCTTTTTCAGCTTTGAGAATTTATTACTGTATGACCATACGATATGGAAATAAAATGTAACTTTATCTTTTCTAAAACCATAGTTTGTCGGAGCATGAACTACTAGGCAGCTTTAGTATTTATCACTTAGGATATTATGGTGCCTGCTAGAAAAAGTCCAGATGCGAGAATTATGATCTTCAGAGAACAGGAGGAACTTCTACATAAGAAGACCAACAAGATCAATACAGCAGGGACCTAGACCAGCAGGAGAGAGAAGCAGAGTCGGTATGGTCGAGGCAAAATAATAAATTGGTACATGAAATCTCTTAAATTTGTAGAAAGTAATTTAAGGACCAATATAACTTTGCATAGTTGTTTGAATGAAGAAGGTAGTTTAAGGACTTATATTAGCACATATTACTTTATAATGAGGTTAGTAACTATACAAAATTATCCAGAGATTTGACTTTGAATATGTTATTTATATCTATAATTATCTAGAGTTAGGTTTTAAATATATCAAATTTAGCCCCAAAATAATATGAAATCAAATATAAGAAAACCAGTCTTAAAGGATTTTGTACCAAAGAAGAGAACGTTTATAATTTGAATTATGTTCTTTAAAAGATTCCCTGTCTGGCTGTGGTGGCTCAAGCCATAATCCCAGCACTTTGGGAGGCCAAGATGAGAGGACTGCCTGAGTCCACGGGTTCAAGAACAGCCTGGGCAACTTGGCAAGACCTCATCTCTATAATAAATCAACACAACAACAAATAAGCTAGCCGGGCATGGTAGCACACGCCTGTAGTTCTGGCTACTTGGAAGGCTGAGGCAGAAGGATCTCCTGAGCCCAGCAGGTCGATGCTGGAGAGACCATGAGCGTGCCACTGCATTCCAGCTTGGGCAACAGAGTGAGACTCTAACTCGTCAAAGAAAAAGATTCCCTTATATCTTACTTTCCACCTTATACCTAAATGTTTTTTTTTTTGTTTGTTTTTTTTGAGTTGGAGTCTCACTCTGTCCCCCTTACCCTTCTAAGTAGCTGGAACTACAGGCACGTGCCACCATGCCCAGCTGTTTTTTTGATTTATTGTAGAGATGAGGTCTCGCCAAGTTTCCCAGGCTGGTCTTGAACCCGTGAGCTCAGGCAATCCTCTCACCTCAGCCTCCCAAAGTGCTGGGATTATAGGTGTAAGCCACTGCCCCCGGCCCTTATACCTAAATTTTTAAAAGAATGGAGCACCTTCACGATAACCCTACCCTTTCCTTAGTCTTTTTTTTTTTATTTCTGAGGTTCTACAGAGGCTATAACTTAAACAGTTTTTTTTTTTAAATATATTTCTTCTTGTCCTCCCCATAGAAGTTCTACAGAACTTAATTTTTTAAATACATGTTTATGGAGGAAGTCTAAGCATTAGTATACCACTCAATTTAAGAAATATATATATATATATTACTATCAAGTTCTCAGCTGAGCTGGGCAAGAGCTGGGTTATCAGGTGCCTGGAGTAGCTGATGAAAGCAAAAATGAGAGCTAATCCTTTAAACACTGACTGCAATAGTATAAGCAAGTGTCTAAAACCAGAGGAAATGCTGACTCTGACTCGCCAGTTCTGTTTCCCTCATAGTATGGTACACTGGTCTAGGGCCAGATGGAGCTGGACAGAGGAAGGAGGTTGGCTCCACTATTCAGAAAGCCCCAAGCAAAAGACTCCAACCGTTTTTTGGACCCTGCATGGTGAGGAGGAAGGGCTGAGAGTGGGAAAGAACTGGACACTGAGTCAAAGTGGGGAAAGTATTCCCAGGGTTCTCCCACCCACAGCCTCCATAAGAACCACTTGGCAAAGAAACCAAAAGAAGACCTCTGCCCAAGGCCTCAGACAAATTTAGATCATGAGGAATTAAGGCATAGGGCTAGGAATGTAAATATGTGAAAGTATATCTGCGGCCAGGGGAGGCTGAAAACTTAACTGCCACTCCCTTCAGAGACTAATGCACTGGGTGTCCTCCAAGTCTGGTGTGGGAGGGGCAGCTTTCTCCTGTGAGTCCTGCTAAGTGAAGTCTCTGTAATTGTCCTTGGTGAGGCCAGAAAAATCACATGTAAGATTTTGATCAGGAACTGGACTCTTCAATTATCAGTATTATTGAAGCACCTTCTGTACTTCTCCTTTGTTACATCCTGCTTTCCCTGAATTTTCTATTTATTTATACAGGTATCCATATGTATACTTAATGTTATTTAATTTTCCTTGTTTTTTAACCTTTGCAATGGCAACGGTGTATCTATTCTGCTTTGCTTTGTCAGTAAATATTATGTTTCTCAAATTCATCCATTTCAGTGAGTGTAGCCCCATTCATTTATTTTTACTACTGCACTGTAATAATTATGTGAATATACCCCAACTCAGTTTATCCATTTTCCTGTTGATGAACAGTTGGGTTGTCCAGTTTTCTGCTGCTGTAAACATTCTTGTCATGTCTCCTTGGAGCGTAAGAGTTCCTCTAGGAAAAAAACGCCAGTAGAAATTTGCTGGGTCATAGGAAAAGCACATCTTTAACTTGATTACCTAAACCAAACTGTCTTCCTAGATGGCTATTCTGATCTATCACTAGCTTTCTCTACCACATTTGGTGTTTTTGGGACTATTAGATTTTGCTAGTCCAATTGGTATAAAATGGTGTCTAGTTGGGGTTTTAATTTTTATTACTCTGATTGCTAATTGTGGTTGATATAGCTTTATATGTGTATTGGCCATTGAATTTCTTCATTTGTGAAACGCCTATTTACACATTTTGTCCATTTTTCTAGTGATTGTATTTTTATTGTTTTTGAGAGGGTTTTTTTGTGCTACACGCTTATTCCAAACATCAAGAGGCTCACAGTTAAATTTGCTATTTATATGACAATGGAAAGCATTTTGAGGCTTCAAAACCTGCCAGATCTATAAATATACTAGAATGAAGAACAGCAGTCAGTCAGTATGAAACGGTTTCTGTATTCAAGAGATAACTGAACCAGTGAGAAAGAAAAGTGATATGGGTTTACTATTATGTTACGTATACATGTGACCATCAGAAATGAGGTCAGTTTTGTGCACTAATAGCTAACAATTTTAAATTTTAAAATCAGAGAAAGTTTGCTCTGGGAAATTATTTTTCTATTTGAACACAAATGTATTAATGAAAATTCCAACATTAAGAGAATAGTTTCACCTTTGGCGATATATTGACACTGTCCTTTAACCACTCTATTTTTCTTTTTTTTCCCCCATTTTAGAACACAGGGTACACGTGAGGATTTTTTATGTTGGTATATTGCTTGAAGGCAAGTTTTGGACTTCTGATGAGCTCTCCTTCCCCTGTAGTGAGTGTGGTACCCAATAGGTGGTTTGCATCCCTTATTCCCCCTCTCTCCATCCCTTCTTTAACAGTGCTCAGTGTCTGTCGTTCCCAGCCTTGTGCCCATGTGTGCCTAGTGTTTAGTACCCACTTATGAGTGAAAATATATGGTATGCAGTTTTCTATTTCGGCAAAAGTTTACTTATAATAATGGCCTCCAGCTTCATCCGTGTTGCGCAAATGCCACGATTTCAATCTTTTTATGGCTGTGTAGTATTCCATAGTGTATATGTACTACATTTTCTTTATTATGTTCACTGTCAATGGTTACCTGGGTAGGTTCCATGTTTTGCTATTGTGAATAGTGCTGCAATAAACATACAAGTGTCTTTTTGATAGAACAATTTATGCTTCTTTGGGTATATTTCCAAAAGCAGAATTGCTGGGTCAAATGGTACCTCTAGTTTTACTTATTTGAGAAATCTCCAAACTGCTTTCCACAGGCACTGAACTAGCTTTCATTCCTACAATCAGTGTATGGGCATTCTCTTTTCTCCACAGCCACACTACAAACATGCTTTTTTGTTTGTTTTTTTGCTTTTTAATAAAGCCATCCTGAGTGGTGTGAGAGGGTTCTCACTGTAATTTTTATTTTCATTTCTCTGATGATTAATGATGGTGGTTTTTTTTGTTTTGTTTTGTTTTTTGGCTGCTTGTATATCTTCCTTTGAGAAGTGTCTGTGTACTTTGCCTACTTTTTTTTTTTTAAGCAGGATTTACTGAGAGGACAGAAAAGCACCCAGAGCAGGAGGGGACCCGAATGGGTTGTCCTGCCCACTTTTTCATGGGGTTATTTGGGTTTTTTTCCTGTCAATTTACTTGAGTTCCTTATAGAGTCTGGATATTGGACCTTTCTTGGATGCATAGTTTGCAAATATTTTCTCCCTTTCTGTGGGTTACCTTTTTACTCTTGATGGTCTGGTTTTTTTGGTTTGGTTTTTTGCTGTGCAGAAGCTTTTTAGCTTGACAAGGTCCCACCTGTCAATTTTAGTTTTTGCTACATTTGCTTTTGAGGACTTGGACATGAATTGATTGCCTAGGCCAGTGTCCAAGAGAGTGTTCCCTAGGTTTTCTTCTAAAATTTTTATAGTTTGAGGTTTTACATTTAAGTCCTTGATGCATTTTGAGTTACGTTTTGTATATGGTGGTGGGTAGGAGCCAACTTTCATTCTTTGCATATGGTTAGCCAGCTTTCCGAGCAGCATTTGCTGAATAGTGTGTCCTCTCCTCACTGTTTGTTTTTGTTGCTTTGTCAAAGATGAGTGGACTTGTAGATCTGTGTGTTTATTTCCAGGTTCTCTGTCTTGTTCTTTTGGTCTATGTATCTATTTTTGTGCCAGCAACATGCTGTTTTGGTTACTGTAACCTTGTAGTAAAGTTTGAAGTCTGGGAATGTGAAGCCACCAGCTTTGTTCTTTTTGCTGAGGATTACTCTGGCTATTCAGGCTCTTTTGCTTTCATGTGAATTTAAGTATTGTCTTTCCCAGGTCTGTGAAATTTGATCTTGGTAGTTTGATAGGGATTGTGTTGAATCTGTAGATTGCTTTGAGTAGTGTGAACATCTTAATGATTTTGAGTCTTTCAATCCATGAGCATGGAATATTCTTCCATTTGTTTACATCACCTTTGAAATCTTTAAGCAGTGTTGTAGTTCTCATTGTAAAGACCTTTCGCTTCTTTGGTTAGATATATTCCAAGGTATTTTACTTTTTTGTGGCTATTGTGAATGGGATTATGTTTTTGATTTGGTTCTCAGCTTAAATGATGTTGGTATATAGAAATGCAATTGATTTTTGCTCACTGAGTTTTGTATCCTGAGACTTTACTGAAGAGTTTATCAATGCTAGTCTTTTGGTAGAATCTGTAGTGATTTTTAGGTATGGAATTACGTCATCTGTGAAGAAAGATCATTTAACTTCCTCTTTTCCTATTTGGATTCCTCCAGTTTCTTTTTCTTGCCTGACTGCTCTGGCTAGGACTTCCAGTAGTATGTTAAATAGAAATGGTGAGAGTGGACATCCATCTTGTTCCAGTTCTTAGGAGGAATGCTTCCACCTTTTGCCTATTAAGTATGCTGTTGGCTGTGGGTTTGTCATAGATGATTTCTATAATTTTGAGGAATATTCCTTTGATGCCTAGATGTTTGAGGGTTTTTATCAAGAAGGATGTTGGATTTTATCTGATGTTTTTTCTGCATCTATTGAGATGATCATGGGTTTTTAATTTTTAATATGTTTATGTTGTGGATTACATTTATTGATTTGCATATGTTGAACCAGTCTTGCATTCCAGAAATGAAGCCCACCTGGTCATGATTAATTATCCTTGTAATGTGCTATTGGGTGCAGTTTGCTAGTATTTTGTTGAGAATTTTTACATTTATGTCCATCAGGGAAATTGGCCTGTAGTTTTCTATTTTTTTTTTTTTTTTAAGATTTGGGGTACAACTCAGGGTCAGGTACATAAGTGGTCATCATATAGGTGAAATTTGGATACCCTTATTGATATTATGTGCCCCCTAACACTGGCAATGTCCCACTACTGCCAAGCCCTCTCATATAGTTTCTGATAAATGTTCTTTCTTTGTTGGATCTTTGCCATTTGGGGGTATCAGGATGATACTGACTTCATAGAATTAGCTGAGAGAAGTCCTTCCTTCGCTGTTGCTTGGAATACATTTCAGTGGGGTTGGTATCAGCTTTTCCTTGTACATCTGGTAGAATTCAGTTGAGAAACCATATGGCCCAGGGCTTTTTTTGCCAAGAAGATTTCTTATTACTGAATCCATTTCTTGGCTTGTTACTGGTCTGTTTAGGGTTTCAATTTCTTCCTGTTTCAATCTTGGTAGGTTGTGTGTTTCCAGGAATTTATCCATTGCCTCTAAATTTTCTTACTTACACATGTACAAATGTTTGTGATAACCTCTGATCATCTTTTATATCTCTTCAGCAGTATTGCATGTAACACCTTTTTCATTTCTGATTTTGTTTATTCACATATTCTCTCTCTCTCATTATTTTGGTTTTGGGATTTGCCAGTGTTTTTGTGTTACTTCCTCCTCATCTGTGGGGACAGGCTCTTTTATTTCATTTATTGTTGCATTATGTTTTATTTGTTAAAGTTGCTACTACTGGGGTGACAGTTTGTATTGTTTTCTTACCTTTTAAGTTATTTTCTTCCTGATAGTTGTGTCTGTGGTGTGTACTGTATACAGTCTTTTGACTTCCTTGAGTGACCTGCCTCCCAATGATTCTTTTTCCACCCTGCAGGTTACAACGGCAGAGGCAAAAGTAGCTTCAGTTGGGCATTTGGGATTGGGGGCCTACTGGTGACCTCTTGAGGCTGTTAACGTCAGGGGACTGCCGCTTCACACCTGAAGTGTTCAGGCAGGGCAGCTGCTTGGTGTCAGGAGTCCCTGCCTGGTGGAAAGCAGCGGGACATGGATCTGGTGTGGGACCTGTGGGCGTGCATAAGTAGCCAATCTCTTTACTCGCTTCCTGACCCATGGTGTCAGGGATGGAGGCCGTGGTGCTGGCCAGGAGCTGTGGAGTTGACCACCTTACTCTGCTTTGTCTATGGGAGGGACAAAGGCAGCTGCAGGGATGGTGACCTGAGAGGAAACTGGCTTGCACTGTTTCCCCAGCATGATCGGGCAGAGATGGAGCAAACCCTTTCCACCTGCACAGGTGCTTTCCTGAGTTCTAGCACAAGCACCAGGGGCCCTGGCTGACTGGGAGCTCTGGCACCTCCCCTCCATGGCCCATGCATGGGAAGAGTTATGTCAGCAGTTTAGGCAGATGGTCAGGGTAAGTTTAATGACTCAATTCCAGCAAAAGTGATTGGTCAGGCATAGGGCAGCTTCCTCCCCCCTGAACAAGGCTACTCCTTTTGCACAGGAGCAGAAACCTCTCAAGTAGCTGGGACTATAGATGTGCATCATCACACTTGGCTACTTTTTTTTATATATGTACATGCGGTCACACTATGTTGCCTAGGCTGATCTTGAACTCCTAGGCTCAAGCAATCCTCCTGCCTCAGCCTTCCAAAGTACTGGGATTGCAGGCATGAGCCACTGTACCTGGCCACTTTGCTCATTTTCCTAAAGGGGTTTCTACCCTTATTGATTTTATAGAAATTCTTATATATTCTATATGTTAGTCCTTTTTCAACGTTAGACATTGCAAGTTTCTTATCCCATTTTATCATTGATATGTTTGTCCATGGTATCTTTCATCATAAGAAATTGTTTACTTTCATATAATTAAATTCATTTTCAGTTTTATCATTTGTGTTTTGAATTTTTATTTAAGTTACTTCCTACTCCCAGATCACATAAGTTTTCGCTTTGGTTTTCAAAATATTTATTTTACAGTTTTTACTTTTCGCATATAGGTCTTTATTTAAAGTCCACTCCTCATTTTGTGTTACAGAGGGTTCACATCTTTTTTTTTTTTTTCCCCAAAAATAGCACACTTTTCTGAATATTTATTATAAATTTTGCTGGGCTTTTTATATTATTTTCTAACTGTTGCTGTATAGAAATGTAATTGATATTGGGATACTGATCTCATATTTAACAACCTTATGAAATTATTTTATTAAGTCTAATTATGTATAGAGTTTTGGGGGCTTTCAATGAAGACAATCAAATTATCTTAAATAAGGACAATTTAATATCTTACAGTGTAATACAGGTGCTTTTTTCTCTTTTTATTTGCCAGACTCTCTGAGCTAGGACTTCTGTAGTATTTTGAATAGAAAAAGTAATAACAGCATTTCTGATTTTGAAATGAATGCTTCTGATATTTATCATTGGGTGTAATTGTTGCTCTATGGTTTTGGTAGGTACCCTTCATCAGGTTTTAAGAAAATTCTCATCTATTCTTAATTTTTGTTTTGCTTGAATAGAATTTTAATTTTATGACTGTTTTTCCAGCGTTTCTTGAAATGCTCATATGACTTGACTTCCTCAGTTTGTTAATGCACTGAATTATATTAATAGACTGTAATCAGTTTTCTAACATTATGCTGCTGCTCTATTCCTGGATCAATTCAGCTTGATCATTTTTATGCACTGCTAGCTTGTGTTTGCTAATAATTTGTTTCAGAATTTTACATCTATGTTTATCAGGAAAACGGTATCTTTTTCATGTGTTTTGTCATCTTCTGCGTCAGTTTCTATATCTGTTTGCTAAGAATTTGTTGTTTTCAAATTTGTTGGCATAAAGTTGTTATACATAATATATTTTCATATCTCCTGTGTCTATAGGTATGCTAACTTTTTATTTTTAATTTCATTTACTTATACTTTGTTTTGTTTTGTTTTTGATATTGCCAGGTATTTGTCAATTTTAGTATTCCTTTTAAAGTACCAGTTTTGGGAACTGATTCTATTGTATCTTTATATTCACTCATTTCTGCTTTTTATTAAATCCTTACTATTACTCTCTTTGGATTTATTCTGTTCTCTTTATAACATATTAAGGTGACTTTCCAAGTCAATTTTTATCCTTTTTACTCTCTTTAAATCACTATGTAAGGCCATAAATTTTCCTTTAATCATATGTAGTATTTTTTGTTGTTTCTAATTATTTTTCATAATAAATCATGTTTAATTACATATGATTCAATCATCTTGATTAAAAATAATAAAACCATACAATATCAGAATATTAGAAAATTAGAGTTTATGGATTTTCATAGTTATACCACACTACTCAACATAAGATGCCACCTATGCAATGTTAACAGATTCCCTAAGAAATTTATTTCTTGGCTTAGTTTTTCATAGTTGGTAGATGGAAGTAAGGTGGAAAAGGAGAAAAAATAGAAATCCCCATATATGCCTTTGGTTTCACAAAATTATTGTTTTCCACACACAAAAAAATTTTTAAAGTTACAGATCTTTTAGCCAATGAAGCTTGTATAAACTCTTCTTAAGCTCACTGAACCACAAAACTAGCTCACACTTGCTTATAATAGGCCCATTTCTTTTACACTATGAAGTAGTGTCTTAGATGTACTGATTAGTAAGCAGACATATTCTAAATTTTTTTTTTCTTCTTACACGTACTTATTCATGTATTTAAACATAAAATGGGTAATATGAAAAGGAACAGAAATATTCTAGATAAATGTAAGCTAGCACTTTTTATCTTTTATCAGGTACTAGGTTGCACTGATGATGCTGTCTATTGTAGTTCTTTTCCTGTAGTATCTGTCATTTCCAGGCACTGCATCCTCTGTTTATTTTAGCAGTATCCAGTTGACAAAGTTTCCAGCCATGGAATTCATCTCCTAAGAAACCAATCACTAATATATAATAAACATATATATACTTCTATGTGTACTTATTCACACATACACAAAGCAAACTAGCTAAGAGGTTTTGCTAAACATTTTGCAAAAAAATAGCCATATTGTTGATTTTTTTCTAAATATCCTCAAGTCTTAAATTCTATGTCAAATTCTATGTCTTAATTTTGCTGGTTGTAACAGAGACATACAGCTGGAATGCAGGTGTCTGAGATATATTTATGACAGTTCATCTACTACTCATGAAAGCCTGGGTAATTGTTTTATTTGGTCATTAGTTTGTCAGAAGGTGTTAGATTGATTCTGCAAGTTTAAGCATGCTCCGTATAAATCAAAGGACATACATGTGGAAAAGAATGCTTGCCTTTAATAGAAAACAAAACAGAACATGCTCAAACAGCATGAGTGTGAATGTAACCCAAAAATGTGCCTTGTCAGAAAGTTGGAGGTAAGTCAGAGAAATTTTTAAATGTGCTGTAGACATGGTGCTGCTTTTGAACAGAAAGGTGCGTTAACCCTTACATTTACTCTGGAACTACAACAATTTTGTTCACATGATGATTTTTAAATAGGCCTACAATTTCTGAAGTTGTTTTTTGTTTCATTCTGTTTTTTGTTTAAGTATGGCAGAATTGGTTTCTTTTTTGTCAAAGGGTTTACTTGGGAGTTTAAAATTTATTTCAGAAGACTTTGCTTCTATATTAAATTTATGATCCAAAGTTTGTGATCGTTCCCTGTACCCCGCTCCCCCTCTTCCTTTCCGTCTCACACACAAACTCACATACACCCTCACAATTTCCATTCTTTGTTTCTCATATATAAAAGTTTGTTACTTCCATATGAAGTTGAATGTAGGTAGGAAATGCTGCCTTCATTTTAAGGCACTTGCATTTATAACATAGATGTATGTGTATGCGTGTGTATTAAAAATATACCCACTGACCTCAAGCCCTCTAAAATTAGCACAGGAAATAAATATTCTGTGGAAAAGGAGATTATATGATCCTAACCTTGGCCCTAAGCTCACAGTTTTAATACTATGTCCCAAACTAATGTTTTTCCTAACTACCCTGTAGACTAAATGACACCACGTTAAAGTGTTCACATATGTAATAAGATGACTCTGATACTGGACACTGAATTTTTTGAAACTTGGTTGAAGAAAGGCTGGAGAGAAAGGAGAGGAGCTCAGCATTGCTCCAAGCTCAAACTGGACTGATGATATCTAATAAATGGTGTTATGTAATTTTTAAAGAAGACTTCAGAAACGTTCAGTATTCTAAAGTTTGACCACTGTGTGACTAACTTGTTATGGCAATGCGCAATATGTGTACTCATGGTGAGTCATATTGGGAAGTTGTGGTCAGTCTTGGGAAAGAACATGAGATGGAGGGGGTGGCCTTGAGTGCTTTAAGTGAGCTGATAGAAATCCTACTCCATTTCTGGAAAACCTGTGGTCACTTATCCTACTGTATAATCATGGAGAGTATAGCACCCTTGTAGATGACAGTGGATAGTCTCCTCTGGGACACAGTGGTGAGCAAGGTGTGTGATGGCATTCTGAGGATGAGTCTGGATTTGTACAATAGCTGCAGGTTATCCTTGATGTTGAATTAAGTCTTTTATCCCAATGGATCATAATAATGTTATAAAAAGTGTATAGCAGATACCTTTTGTGCTATGGACCTGCTACCCATTTGAGACATCGTAGCAAAAGGGTTCAGGGCTGTCTTCCCCTGCTTCAGCACTGGAAGAGTAGCCATCTCATTTGATCATCAGCAACAAAGAAGGGGTTGGCTGATGAGGAGGCCAGCCAGATTAGAGGGATCCATGGGACCTGATTCTTAGCACAATAATGAGAAAATCACAGAAGTCTGAGGAACAGCAGGGACAGATATAAGTTAAGCCTTTCTGACAGCAAGAGTGGAAATTTCTACCTCTGGGTAGGATATAGAAAGTGGTGGAAACCATCACATATATCTCAGTGGCAACATCTGAGGGAAAATGACAAATTATAAAACTCATATTTACAAATCATCAGAGTTGTGGAATTAAATAAAAGTAGGTGAATTAAAATTCCCGTACAGTGAGAGCCCACTAGGAAAGATAATATCGCCAACTGTTTGCTTCACTGTAAGTATTTTCTGAGTCGGGGACCAGTCTTGCCATAGATAGAGGACTCTACAAGGGGGAAGAGAAGTCAGCAGAGGTTTTGATAACCATAGGACTGATATGTCATATTGGAAGAGGAATCCAAGAGGAGTTTTCCACATGAGATACTTATTGAGAGCTTTGGCCATACAAAAGGCTAAATGGTTGGCTAAAAATGACAAAGCAACCTCATGCAGTCTCACGCAGTTTAGGAATCACATTAGCCTTTAGGGAAGGACCTACAAGAAACATACAGCAACAATTCTTAAAACGTTTTCCATATTTCAAACCTATGCAGGATGGAAAGCTAATATGAGCTGTGTCTAAAATGTCTGAAAAACAGAACTTTCCGGATAGAGGAGGTAGAGAACGTCTTCTAGACCGTTAAGCAAAAACCCCAGAAGATCATGCTCATGTAGGGCCCAGACCTGAAAAACAGAGTGCACGAAACACTAAAACAAGAAACACCACAAATTTCATGCAGTACCACATTGAACTCCATAGAACTTTGGAGATAAAGTCCCATTAAAGAAATGAGGCTGCAATAATCACAGCATAGGTCATGCCCTTAAGACACTTAAAATTAAATTGATTCTAACGAAAGCTGCAGCCTAACTTCAAACTCAGCACTGCTTATTAATTATTGGATTGAGGTGATGAGCCTCTCACCTTATCTGCCTGACAAAAGAAAGATCCAGACCTCTCTGAAGGGAAATATAAACTTCAATCTCCATAAATTCTTCATAAAATAAATTATTAGATGTCTTCTTAAAAAATAATTTATTTGAAGTATTTTTATATAAGATGTCAGGCTACTGAGATTTTTTAATTTCCTTACAGCTTTGAAAATCTGAAATTTATAGTACTATCATAAATATGTAAACAGAAACTGGCTGAGGACTGAGCTCTATCACTTATACGTGACACATGACAAATCAACTAAACTCTCAAAGCCTTCTTTTTATATTTTTAATTTGTAAAATGAGGGAACATATCCATCCTCAATAACTGATAATTATAAAGATCCTATACATTTTATTTCACAACCTCAATGAGGCTCTTTAATGCATTTCCTGGCAAAATATACTTTTGTAATATGTTAGAGATTAAGTTAAAGTTAAGAGTTAAGATTGCTAGGCTAAATTTACTGTTAAAACTTTACCAATCAACTTAAATTGTTAATATATTTTTATATAATTATAAACAGACTAATTGGTAAGATATAGTTTATTCTGAATTCCATGTTAAGAGAAATAAAGAAAAACATCCTCAGTTTTGAATATAAATTACATTAGAAAAAATAATTGAACATAAACCTAATACTATTAGAGTAAAACAAATAAAAATTAGGGATTGTATTTATCTCAAATTTAGAAATCAACCACTCAATCAAAACCAATCACTAAATGACTGCATAATTGCTGTTTGCTTACCTTGTTAATTGAAAAATGTCCTTCTGATGTTTATAATATATTTACTCTGGAAGCAGAAAAACATTTTTAAAAATCATATTTAATGTAATTGTGACCAATTTGAAATAGGATAAGTTCAGAATTCATGGATATAAATGTAAATATAATATCACATGTTATATAACTTAATTAAAGGCAGGTATTATATCCCCCCAAAACTAAGGAAAACAATTGAATATGTAAATTCACATTTATGTTGGTACTCAAAATAAAGTTATAAAGGTTAAATTTAAAAGACATGGCACTATCACAAAACAAATCTTGATAAATTTTAAAAGACTGAAATTATACAAAATATCCTCTCAGCCGGGCTCGGTGGTTCAGCCTGTAATCCCGTGCCTTTGGGAGGCTGAGGTAAGTGGATTGCCTGAGCCCGCTGGTTCAAGACCCACCTGGGCAACTTGGTGAGACCTCATCTCTACAATAAATCAAAAATCAGCCGGGTGTGGTAGCGCGCGCCTGTAGTTCCAGCTACTTGGAAGGCTGAGGCGGAAGGATCGCCGGAGCCCAGCAGGTCGAGGCTGCGGTGGCCAGGAGCGGCCACTGCACTCCAGTCTGGGCGACAGAGTGAGACTCCAACTCAAAAAAAAAATCAACAAAATATCTTCTCAACCACAATGGAATGAAACTAGAAGTCTATATAGAAGGAAAACTGGAAAATTCACAAATATATGGAAATTAAGTAACATATTCTGACAAAGACTTAACCTCTAGGATCTACAAAGAACTCAAAAGTGCCGAAAATTAAAAACAGCCCCATTACAAAGTGGGCAAAAGATATGAATAGACACTTCTCAAAAGAAGACATACAAGCAGCCAACAGATACATGAAAAAAATTCTCAGCCTTACTAGTCATCTAAGAAATGAAAATTAAAACCACACTGAGGTACCACCCAACTCCAGTCAGGATGGCCATCATCAATAACTCAAAAAACAACAGATGCTGGAGAGGATGCAGGGAAAGGGGAACATTTCTACACTGTTGGTGGGAGTGTAAACTAGCACAACCTCTGTGGAACACAGTCTGGCGATTCCTAAAAGATCTAAAAATCAACCTTCCATATGACCCCACAATTCCCCTTCTGGGAATATACCTGGAGGAACTCAAATCACTCTATGAGAAAGATACCTGCACACGCATGTTTATTGCAGCATTATTCACAACAGCAAAAACATGGAACCAACCATGCTGCCCATCAAAAGAGAACTGGATTTTAAAAATATGGTTCATATACATGATGGAATATTACGCAGCCATAAAGAAAGACAAAATTATGAACTTCACAGCAACTTGGATGGTCTTAGAGTTTATAATACTGAGTGATCTATTACAGAAACAAAGATCTGAGTACCACATTTTCTCACTCATAAGTGGACCTTGAACAATTACCATAATACTGTAAGAAAAGGATTAACAGTAGTGGGAAACTGCCAGGGGGAGCACACCTCATCAACAAGGATACTTGCAAAATGAACATTTGTATACCTAACCATGAATTGTACCCCACATCTTTAAGATTTTAAAAAAATAACATATTCGTAAACAACCAGTTGGATCAAAGAAGACAGAACAAAGGAAATTAGAAAATATGCTGAGATGGATGAAAACAAAAATATGACATACCAAAATTTATGGGATGCAGCTAAAGCAGTGCTCAGAAGGAACTGTATCGCTATAAATGCCTACATTAAAAAAGAAAGATCTCAGCCAGGCTCGGTGGCTCAGCTTGTAATCCCGCGTCTTTGGGAGGCTGAGGTGAGTGGATTGCCTGAGTCTGCGGGTTCGAGACCCACCTGGGCAGGCGAGACCTCATCTCTACAATAAATCAAAAAAAATTAGCTGGACGTGGTAGCACGCGCCTGTAATTCCGGCTACTCGGAAGGCTGAGGCGGAAAGATCGCCAGAGCCCAGCAG
>NW_007094498.1:110390-154798 GCF_000164805.1 Carlito syrichta
GTAATATATATATATATATTATATATATGTGTATATATATATATAAAATATATACACATATATTATATATATACATATACATATTATATATACATATTATATATACATATATATTATATATACACACATATAATATATACATATATTATATATACATATATAATATATATACATATTATATATACATATATACATATTATATATTATATATATATATAGAGAGAGAGAGAGAGTGTGTTGGAGTCTCACTCCATTGCCCAGGCTGGAGTGCAGTGGCACACTCACAGTCACCCCAGCGTTGACTTGCTGGGCTCAGGCAATCCTTCCACCTCAGCCTTCCAAATAGCCGAACCACAGGTGCACGTTACCACACCCTGCTAATTTTTTATTTATTGTAGAGGTGAGGTCTCTCCAACTTGCCTGGGCTGGCTTCAAACCCGTAAGCTCAGGCAATCCACTTGCCTTGGCCTCCCAAAGTGCTGGGATTACAGGTTGAGTCACCAAGCCCAGCCTAAAATTAACATATTTTAATCTATAACTAAGTAAAGAGAAATAGATATAATAGAATACACCATAATATGGAGACATTTCTTTGAAAAAAAAGAAAAGAAAAACAAGAGCAATCTAAACCCAAAGCTAGCAGAAGGAAGAAAATAATAAAAGATAAGAATGAGAATAAATGAGATACAGAATAGTAAAACAATAGATAGAATCAACAAAACTAAAAGTTGGTTATTGGAAATGATCAACAAAATTGACAAGCCTTTAGCTATACTGATAAAGAAAAAAGAGAAAGGATGCAAATAAAATCAGAAATGAAAATGGAGATATTACTACCAATTTTATAGAAATAAGGATTTTAAAAGAACACTATGAGCACTTATACACCAACAAATTAGATAGCTTAAGTAAAATGCACACATTTATAGGAACACACAAATTATCTGAACTGACTCAAGAAGAAATAGAAAATCTCAACAGACCTATAGCAACAAATTGACTCAGTAATTAAGAGCTTCTCGGGCAACTCTCTTGGGTCTCCTTCCCTGTGTGAAGTTTTCTGTCTTCTCAATAAATCCTGCTTTTAAAAAAAAAGAACTTCCCAACAAAGAAAAGTCCAGGACATAATAGCTGCACTGGTGAATTCTACCAAATATTTAAAGAAGCAACACCAATCCTTCTCAAACACTTCTAAAAAATTGAAGAAAATACAGTTCATTCTCTGAGGTCAGCATTACCCCACTGTGAAAGCCAGACAAAGATATCACAAGAAAAGTACAGCTTAATATTCCTTTTAAGTATAGATGCTAAAATCTTCTACAAAATACTAACAAACTGATTCCAACAGCATTTGTTTTCAGTTGGAATCTCACTCTGTTGCCCAGGCTAGAGTACATTGGTCCTTTCACAGCCACCCCAGTGTCAACCTGCTGGGCTCAGGCGATCCTTCCACTTCAGCCTTCCAAGTAGCCAGAACTACGGGCACACGCTACCATGCCCAGCTAATTTTTTGATTTATTGTAGAGAAGAGGTCTCACTAAGTTTCCCAGGCTGTTCTCGAACCTGTGGGCACAGACAATCCCATCACCTTGGTATCACAAAGTGTTGGGATTACAGACTTGAGCCACCATGCCCAGCCTCCAACAGTATATTAGCAGGGTTATACATCATTACCAAGTGGGATTCATCCTAGGAATGCAGGCATAGTTTAATATAAGAAAATCATAGTAATACACCACAGTGTATTACCACAGAAGTAGAAAAAAGGACCTTTTAAATCGATATAGAAAGGACATTTGACAAAATCTAGCACCCTTTCATGACACACCCAGCTAATTTTTAATAAATAAATTTGAGTATTTTAATAAATACTCAGAAAACCAAAAATAGAAGGGGGCAACCTTAACACAACAATGAGCATTTATGAAAAATTCACAGTTATTATCACTCTCAATGATGAAAACCTGAAAGCTCTCCCCATAAACTTGGGAATAAGATGAGGATACCTGCTTTCACCCCACTGCTGTTCAACATCATGCTGGAAACTCTAGCTAGAGCAATTAGATAAGAAAAAGAAAAGGCACTCGAATTGGAAAAGAAGAAGCAAAACTATCTCTATTTATGGATGACATGATCCTATATATAGAAAATCCAAAAGAATTTAAAAGAAAGTTTCTAGAGCTAATTAATGAATTTGCATGATTAACACACAAAAATCAGTTGTGTTTCTGTACACTAGCAATGAACAGTCCAGAAAGAATATTAAGAAAACAATTCTTAATATTCAGTATATTAATAATAAACAGTAGCATCTAAAAGACCTAGAAATATTTTTAACTATGAATGTAAAACACTTATACACTAAAAACTATAAAACATTGCTGAAATAAAGAAGATCCAAATACAATAAGTCCTCTTACTGTATTTGGATACGAACCTTCAAGTTGTGAACTTTCAAAGATACAAATGTGCATTCACATGTCCAATCACAAAAATTAGTTCACATGTCTTCCATACGCTGTCACATGTGTGCAGGGTACTATACTGTAAGATTTTAAATTTTTTCTTTATTTTTGTGTTTGTTTTTGTGTATTGTGTGTAAAGTATTATAAATCTATTACAGTTTAGCCATTGTATTAGTTGAGAACCTAGGCTAATTTTGTTGTACTTACAAATGAATTGGACTTACAAATGTGCTCTCAGAGTAAAACTCATTCGTATGCAGGGGACTTAATGTAAATGGAAAAACATCCCATATTTATGGATTAGAAGATTTATTATTAAGATATTAGCACTACTCAAAGCCATCTACAGATTCAACACAATTCCTATCAAAACTTCAACAGCTCTTTTTGCAAAAATGGAAAAGCTAATACTCAAATTAATATAGAATTTCAAGGGGCCATGAATAACCAAAACAAGAAATTCTTGAAAAATAAGTACAATGTTCACAATGTCAAAACTTACTACAAAGTTACAATAATAAAAAGCGGTGTGGTACTGACATAAAGGTAGACATACTGACCAATGAATTAGAAAGTCCAGAAATAAACTCATATGTGTATGGTCAACTGATATTTGACAAAGGTGCCAATTAAGTCCATTCAGTGGGGAAAAATATAGTCTCTTTGACAAATAGTACTAGGACAACTGGGTTTACATATTCAAAAAACGGCACTGGAACCCGACCTCACACCATTTAAAAAAAATAAACTCCAAATGGATCTATGACCTAAAGATGAAAATTATAAAAGTCTTCGAATAAAGCATAGTGGTAAATCTTTATGAGCAATGGAGTCTTAGATATGACACCAAAAGCACAAGAAACAAAAGAAAAAAGTAAGTAAACTGAACTTCATTAAAATTAAAAATTTTGTGCAAAGGACATTATTAAGAAAGTAAAATGACAACCTGGCAACCTACCAAATAGAAGAAAATATTTACAAATTATTTCTGATAAGGACTTAATATTCAAACTATATAAAGTGGTGACAAGGAGAAATTGGAACTCTCATAAATTGCTGGTGGGAATGTAAATTCCTCAAGAAGCCAATCAGAGAATTCTGTATGACTCTACAGTTCCATATATACCCAAAAGAATTGAAAACAGGGACTCAAGCAGATGCTTGTATGTCAGTGTTCGTTGCAACACTATTCACAATAACCAAAAGGTAGAAACAACCCTGGTTTCCATTAGCAGCTGAATGGCTAAACAAAATGGATAGAAAGGAATAAATGCCATAAAAAGGAATGAAGTGGTGAGACATACTGCAATATGAATGAACCTTGAAAACATTATACTAAGTAAAGTAAGCCAGTCACAGAAGGACAAATACTGTATTGTATGATCACACTTGTATGAGATATCTAAAACAGGCAAATTCATAGAGAAAGGAAGTAAATTAGAGATCACCAGAGGCTAGAGAAAGAGAGGCTAGTGGGGAGTTATTGTTTAATGGTAACAATTTGAGAAAATGAAAATAATATTTGGAAATATATAGTGGTGATGATTGTACAACATTGTGAATGTAATCAGTGCCACTGACTGAATGATTAAAATGACAAACTTTATGTTATATATGTGTGTGTGTGTGTGTGTGTGTGTGTGTATGTATATGTGTGTGTGTGTATATATTACTCATTAAAAAATATATATTGTAGGCTATTTGGGGGGGGTGAGTCAGGGTCTTACTCTGTCACCCAGGCTGGAGTGCAGTGGCATGATTACAGCTTACCACAGCCTCGGCGTACTGGGCTCAGGTGATACTTTTGCCCCAGTCTCCCAAGTAGCTGGGACTACTGGCATGTGCCGCGACATCTAGCTATTTTTTTTTTAATGTTTTTGTAGAGATGAGGTTTTGCTACATTGCCTAGACTAGTCTCGAACTCCTGGGCTCAAGCAATCCTCCCACCTCTGCCTCCCAAAATCCTGCGATTACAGGCATGAGCTACTGTGCCCCAAAATAGATATCTTTAAAAGCCATGGAACTCATTTCTTACCTAGGTATAGAGCCAAAACACTGAGTTGGAGTCTCACTCAGTCGCCCAGACAGCCTCAACCTGCCAGAGCCCAGCAGGTCGAGGCTGCAGTGGCCGGGAGCGTGCCACTGCACTCCACTCTGGGTGACTGAGTGAGACTCCAACTCAAAAAAAAAAAAAATTTTTTTTAATTTAGCTTGATAACTTTATATTGAAATTTAAGCAAGTGATACAGAATTATAAGTGATCTGCAACACATTTTAACTTATTCAGTATAAAAGGTTAATTTTTACAGGATCAATATACTTGACTCTGGGAATCTAAAGATATGGGAGAAAATATGAAATTTAAAATCTGTTTTGCATTAACTTTTCAGGTATATTAACAGTAACCCTATACCTATTCATGACTATAAATATATCACTCCACCTCTGCTAAGACCTACTTATATCAATCAACTTTTGACACAACAGAATTCTTATGTAATATGAAGCAGTAAAACACTGTGCTTTAACCTTTTCTCTGTCCCATCACATGTGAAAGATGAGACATCTTTTTTTTAATACTGATTACAAGGCTCTTTGAATTAGCCTTTAAATAGTTTTTTCAAAAGAACTATAAAATGTTTTTCAAATATTTCATAATAATATCCAATTCATGCTGAAAATACCTTTGAAAAGCTTGACTTAGAACATTCTCAGATATGCTTATTATCCATCTTATTGTCTAAAGTCTATCCTTATATGCATGTAGGCATTCATCCATCCATTCAACAAACTTTATATTGAGCACCCACCATAAGCACAGTGCAAGCTACCGAAATTACAAAAGTGAATGAAATAACTCTTCAGAGACAGATTTTTGTTTTTGTTTTTTTAATCTCTGAAAGAAACTTCAAAATAATGGCGTTCACGATATGATCTTTGATGGTGAGTATAAATTTGAGCCATACTCTGTAAGAAAAAACAAAAGTCATAGTTTTTCCTAGGATATAAGTGAGAACTCACTCTGAGGTAAAATTGTTTTTACAAAATAGACTTTAAGAGGAAACAGAAGTAATTGTTTATAATCTAAACCTGATAACAGTTTGGAGATTGTCTTCACAGTTCTTTCTTGCGCTTTGATTTCACCACAATGACTTTCTCCAAGAGGTTTTTTGTTTTCCGTGTAGGAAAACAAGTGAGATTCACCTTCTGTATTTATTACTCACTTCTTTAATGTTTTGTAAGTTGCTTCATCATTTTCAGTTAGAATTTACAGTAACAGTGAAATAATTTTCCCTGAACCGCGGAGTGCTCTGCCCCACCTCATCCTAAACTTGCAAACCAAGCCTGAATTTGAGGACCCAAGATGACAAAAGCAGCCTCTGTCTGGTAGATTGCTGGTTGTTGTGGCAGAGGAAAAGAGACTGCTGCAGCATCTTAAACTGATAAATGCTTCTACCAGAAACAACACAAATTATTTTCACTGGACACTCATTTTCTTTTTTTTTAATTTAATTATTTATTATAAAGATGTAGGGCACAATTCAGGTACCTTTGTTGATGAGGTATGCCCCTCCCTCCCCTAGCAGTTTTCCCCAACTGCCAGTTCCACCCCCCCCCCCACTTCCCTTGACAGTTTTCCGCTACTGCCAATTGCTTTCTTATGGCATTATAATTGTTCGAGGTCACCTTATGAGTGAGAACATATGGGACTCAGAATAAAACAAACAACAACAGATACTGGTGAGGATGTGGAGAAAAAGGAACACTACTACACTGCTGGTGGGAATGCAGACTAATACAACCTCTTTGGAAGACAGTGTGGCGATTTCTGAAGAAACTAGAAATTAACCTTCCATATGACCCGCAATTCCCCTACTGGGAATATACCCAGAGGAACTCAAATCATTCTACAAAAAAGATACCTGCACATGTATGTTTGGACACTCATTTTCACTGGTCAAGTCTCATGGCCATTCCTAACTTCCACGGGGTAGAGAAGTACAAACAAACTATATACTCAGAGACTAGAATATTTCTGAAGAACCTTAAGTGTACAAACAACTATGAAAATTTTAGTTCAATTCATTTGAAAACTTGGATATAATGGATAATGTCATGTAAAAATTACTAAAAATGACTCAAGAAGAAAACAAATACTAAAGAAATTGATTGGCATTTTAAAATCTGCCCCTAGATTTATCAAACCTTTAAGGGTTCTCATTTTATGTAAGCTGTTTCAGAGACTGAAGAAATTACAAGACTACCAATGTCAAGAATTGCTCATTGCCTGAGATTTTGCACTATTTGTGAGCTAATGAGTTATTTGGCCACTGTCATAGATGCTGGCAGAAGACATGAGACCCACAGGTCAGAGACAAAGGATGGTTTGTTACAGTAATAGCTAGTATAGCAGCATTTGTAATGGATATTTGATCCACATTTCCCATAGGATCACAAATCTATACATGCAGTAGTATGAGTTACATAAGAGAACTATAAGCTTACATAAATCAAATCATTTATAACAGGCATTAAATATGCTATGATCTAAAACTATAAGCAACTCTCCCCTCTGCTCCAAAACGGAGGCACTCTATCTTACAAAAGATATTCTAGAATAAAGGCAGGTAGCTCCACTGCTTACCAGATATGCAGACACACAGAGATTCATGGAGAACTGTCACCTAACAGCCACAATGTTTTATAAAGCCAATAAAATTCTGATACACAAACCAGGCAAAAATAGCATAAAGCCAATATTATAGACCAGTCTCCCTTTTAGCATGGGCATAAAAATACCATACAAAATACAAACAAGCTGAGTTCATCAATATATAAAATGTATCAGAGATATGAAATTTATCCACATAAGGAATGGTATGAAGAAATGATAAAACATTGGATAATCTATCAATTTTATAGATTTTTAAACATTATTCAAATTACAAAAATTCACTAGTTGACTTCATCACATTAAGAGATTAAAGAAGAAAAGCATATGAACATCTTGACAGATACAGAGAAATTATTTTGACTTGACAATAATGACTATGTGCAATATTAGCACAAGAATCCAAATCTTCAGATTCCTTAAAGAGTATGATTTTCACTGCAGTAAGCTTTTTTTTACTAGATTATATGGCAAAAAAGTATGAAGTATGTGTCTTTATTATACTCTTTACTTTAAAATAACATAATTAAAATGTACTAAAAATGTTGGATACTCTTTAAACTATGACTGAATACCAAAGTAATTATTATCAGTTTATCACAAATAGTAAGTTGTGGTTAAGTCTGTAAAAGTGAATTCCTAGTGCAGAAGCTTCACACTTAAGTTACTCCAATCCAAACCTTATTTTGGAATGAAGTGGTTGAATATATTAAAATATATACACTGACAGTTATGTTATAATAGTTTTTTTGTTTTTTGGGGTTTTTTTGAGTTAGAGTCTCACTCTGTGGCCCAGACTGGATGGAGTGCAGTGGCCGCTCCCGGCCACCGCAGCCTCGACCTGCTGGGCTCCGGCGATCCTTCCGCCTCAGCCTTCCGAGTAGCCGGAATTACAGGCATGCACTGCCACGCCCGGCTGATTTTTTGATTTATTGTAGAGATGAGGTCTCGCTGCCCAGGCGGGTCTCGAACCCGCGGGCTCAGGCAATCCACTCACCTCAGCTTCCCAAAGGCGTGGGATTACAGGCTGAGCCACCGAGCCTGGCTAGTTGTTTTTTTTGTTTGTTTGTTTGTTTAGTTGGAGTCTCACCCTGTCACCCAAACTGGAGTGCAGTGGCCGCTCCCGGCCACTGCAGCTCAACCTGCTGGGCTCTGGAGATCCTTCCACCTCAGCTTTCCAGTAGCTGGAACTACAGGCGTGCACTACCACGCTCGGCTAATTTTTTGATTTATTGTAGAGATGAGGGCGCTCCAAGTTGCCCAGGCAGGTCTCAAATCCGCGGGTTCAGGCAATCCATTCACCTCAGCCTCCCAAAGTGTGGTATTACAGGCTGAGCCACCAAGCCCGGCTGTTATAATAATTTTAAGTGTACTGTCTCCTAGGTCATGCATTTTAAATAGGGGCAAAAATTGGTTTTTGGTGAACAAAAATAAAATCTTGGATATTACACTGGTTTGTGGCGCTTAGAAGCTCAACCTTACAAGACAAAATCTTAATTATTTAATGTATCTCATTTGGGAGAAATTCAGTGTAAGTTAAATGTAAATTAATTTACTAATCAAAATAATTGAAACTTTAATTTTTCTCTTTACGAGGATGATAAAAAAATTGATAAACATTGCTCTAGACTAAGCATTTCTTTAAGAACCATGTCTTAAAGTATCTTTAAATCCTCATTTCCTAACATATAGTACATATGTTTTCCATAGGTATTTTTTAAATTCTATAGTTTCTATATATACTATTCTGGCAGACAGTTTAAAGTTTGCAACTGACTTAGAGAAATCAACTCATACTTGAAGGAAACAGTTTCATGACCATTTGTTTAAGCAAAGAATAGTAAGCTTACTGATTGATTCAGAAAAGATAGACATAATATGAAGAGCAAGAATTGGCAGGAAAAGGGAGCTTTCTCAGATTAAAACTTGTAGTAATAGTAGCAATAATAATAAAATAAGAAGAACAGTTTAACATTAATTGAATCTTTACTATGAGTCAGGCATATGCTTTACATGTATTAATTTATTTAATCCTTATAATGGCTCAGTAAATTAGGTATTTTCATCATATCTTTAAAGTGGAATCTGCAGTAAATTTCTATGATTAGTATTTTGGCAATTTTTTTTTTTTTTTTTTTGAGTCAGACTCACACTGTCACCCAGGCTGGAGTGTAGTGGCACACTCATGGCCATGGCAGCCTCGACCTGCTGGGCTCAGGTGGGCCTTCTACCTCAGGCTTCCAAGTAGCTGGAACTACAGGCATGTGCCACCATGCCTGGATAATTTTTCTTGATGTATTATAAAGATGAGGTTTTGCCGTGTTGCCCAGTCTGGCCTTGAACCCGTGAGCTCAGGCAATCCTCTTGCCTCTGCCTCCCAAAGTGCTGGGATTATAGGCATGAGCCACCATGCCTGGGCTCTGGCAATTTTTTTCATGTCACAATTGATCAAATACTCACCAAATAACATCTGTGAGGTGATTTTCTACTAGTCTAACTTCAATTCAAAATTGCAGTAATTTCAAATAATTTATAATTTTGGAAATTTTTAAATTTATTATAAATACCTATTCACTGTCTTCTCACTTACAAAATATTTACATTAACCAACCAACAACCATTATCCATCCTACCTATTAAAAACTTGTTGCCTAAACCATCAATATTGCCTTCTGGTATTCAGAGTGGGGAATTTTCTAATCCAGTGTCTTCCTCCACTGCCTTCTTTTCCTTTCCTTCAACCAATAAAAGAAAAATTGCATTAACAAGAACACTTTTAGGGTGAAAGCAATTATGCCAGGACAACAAGAATAAATTGGGGTTGTCTTAGAAAGCCAGCAAGTATGATGACCCTACTGATGATGTTTCATCTTTTGTGCCATGTCTACTCTCAGCTGTACTGTTTTCTGCAACTGTTTTAATACCATTACTTCTTTGGCCCAAACAACTGAAAACTTGAATTTGAAGAATCTAAGGCCTATACATAATCCTTTTGGACAGAAAAAAAAATACCTTTTTAACAATAATAATTTTCAATAACAATGTTATTATTTCTCTAACCTATATTTCAGAAGAACTTTTGAAAAGGTATATAAGTAATTTGAGAATATTTATGTTTGTGCATTAGGATAATATTTGAATGTGAGGAAAACTCTTCCCACTTCCCCTTTATCCTACACAAACAGAATAAAAACCCTGTTTCCCCTTCAAATACAGACTACAGATTTGAAAACAGTGGTTACATAGTCTTGAAAAGCTGCTGGATTTGAAATTCCCTATATGAGTCTTCTCCAAAGTAGAATACCAACAGATAGGGTACAAGACAATCCATTGGAATGTGAAAAAAATTAACATTAACATTTATTTTATGTTTATCTAAATAAAAGAAAAAATTAACTTTAGTAATATTCAGTGAGGATTGACACTGGCATTATCACTTATCATGATTTATATAATATTATATAGTATTCCCTGAGGAAAAACTGGAAGTGTGACCACACAGAAGGGCTGACTTCATTAGTTTTTTATAAATTAGTTACAATTTATTGAATTTTGAAAGTATCTGGTTAAATGATTATTTTATCTAGTTTTAGCTAAACAAGCAGCATAAAATGGACAAGGGACTTAAACAGAATCCTATAAAGAAGTCAGACTGAAGACAGTATGAATAACGTTGACAAAGCAAACAAAAAAATGTAGCAGCTGACACATTGTTCTAATATAAAATTTTTGTAAACTATCAAAATTAGTAATGAAAAATCAAGGTAAACAGGAGGAGAGGCTTCAAGGTGGTTGACTTGAATTATCTGGCACTCTTCCTCCACAAAGAAGAACCAAAAGAGCGAGTAGATCATCACACTTGGAATAAATTATCTAAGAGAGAACACTGGAATTGAACAAAAAGTGATAGGAAACTCCTACATCAAGGAATGTGAAGGAATCAAGGCAGCCTGCTCATCCAGGCTTGGCTGGGAGACTGGCAAGGCTCCCCAAAGCAGGGAAAGGATAAGTGAGGGACCCTAGCAGTCTACATTCCCACCGCAGGGGTTGAAGAACCTGATCTGCTGCCACTACCAGCACCTGAGCAATCTGAATGGAGCCCCAAGACTTGGCCCACCTGGACTTGCTAACACCTATGCCAACATATACTGCCCTGGGGCCTAAGGACTGGCACATGGCCTGTTGCTGTTACCACTGGGGCCTAAGGACAGGCCCATCTGATGTCCCCATCCCCAGCAAAACTGCACCATAGTCTCTATTAATAACCATCCCCAAAGCCACTTGAGGAAATCACAGACACCACTGATGCTGTTCACAGCCAGATAAATCATACAGAAATATGCTACTACCACATGAACCCAAAATCAAAGGCAAAGTGCTCTAGATAGATCTTCAGGAAAAAGTTCTCTCCTATGAAAGCAAATTCAAAGAAACAACCTTCACACCAGATGTACAGATATAAATGTAAAGACAGGAGAAACAAGAAAAAAAAGGAAATATGACACTTCTAAAGGACCACAATAATTTTCTAGCTATAGTTTAATCAAAAGGAAATTTATGAAATCCCAAAGAATTCAAAATAATGATATTAAACAAGTTCAGGTGATTTACATGAGAATGCAGAAAAACAATATAAAGAAATGAGAAAAAAAACAATTCAGGATATGAATGTAGAATTTACCAAAGAGATGGATATGACTTAAAAAAAAAAAAAAAACAGAAATTTTGGAATTGAAGAATTCATTAAATGAAATCCAAAATACATTTAAAAGCTTCAACAATAGACTAAATCAAGCAGAAGAAAGAATGTCCGAAATAACTCAGTCAGATAAAAATAAAGAAAAAAGATCATGAACAAAGTCTATGGGAACCATAAACTAACTAAATATTTGAATTTTAGGTGTCCCAGTAGGCAAAGAGAAAATGAAAGGTATAGAAAACCTAATTAATGAAATAATAGATGAAAACTTTCTAAGTCTAGCAAGAGATTTAGACATCCAGATATAGGAAGCTCAGAAATCCCCAAATAGATACAGTGCAAAAGGACTTCTCCACAGCATACCATAGTCAAACTGTGAAAAGTCAAATAAAGGAGATAATTCTAAAAACAGCAAGAGGAAAGTGTCTAGTCATTTATAAGGAAACCCCTATCTGACCACAATGGTTTTGTTCAGCAGAAACTGTACAAGACAGAAGAGAATGTCATGGTATATTCAAGGGGTTGAAAGAAAAATTGCCAGCCAAAAATATAATAAGAAGTTATCTTTCATAAACACAAGACAAAGTCTTTCCAAGACAAGTACATGCTGACAGAATTCATCACCACTAGAATGGCCTTACAATAAATGCATAAGGGAGTTCTACACCTTGTAGCAAAAGGACAATATGATGAAAACACATGAAAATATAAAACCCACTGATAAACTCACAAATAAGGAAGCGAAAGAATTCAAATGGTACTACTACAAAAAAAACCACAAAACTATGCTGATAATTAAAGAGAATGAACAAAGGATATATAAAACAACCAGAAATCAATAAATAAAATGAAGGTAATAAACCCACACAGATCAATAATAGCCTTAATGTATACAGATTAAACTTTCCACTTAAAAGACATAAACCGTCTAAATGAATTTTTAAAAACATGAACCAACTATATGCTGTCTACAAGAAACTCATCTCACCTGTGAAGAAAAAAAGACTGAAAGTAAAGAGATGGAAAAGATGTTCCATGCAAAGATAACCAAAAGCAAGCAAGAGTAGCTATAACTTAGATAAAACACTTCAAGTCAAAACAGCAAAAATTAAAATAAGGTTATTATATAATGATACAGGGATAATTTCAGCAAGCGAATATAACAATTCTAAATATATATGCACTCAACACCAGAGCACTCAGATATATAATGCAAATGTTATTAGATTTAAAGGGAGCAACGACTCTAATACAAAAATAGTTGGGAACTTCAACATCCCATTCTCAGCATTAAACAGATCATGTAGACAGAAAATTCACAATAACAAAAATGGATTTATAATACACATTAGACCAAATAGACCTAATAGACATTTACAAAGCACTGTATTCAACAGCAACTGAATACACTTTCATCTCATCAAGACATGGGACATTCTCCGTGACCATATGTTGGGACATAAAACAGGTCTCAATAAATATGAAAAACATTGAAATTATATCAATTATATTCTCATACCACATTGAGGTAAACTAGAAACCAATTTTAAAAAGGAACTTTGGAAACTGTATAGATACATAAAAATTAAACAACATTCTCTTGAATGACCATTGGGTCGAAGAAATTAAAGAGGAAATCAAAAACTTTCTTGAAATAAAATGAAAATACAGTATACCAAAACCTATGGAAAACAGCAAAAAGCAGTGTTAAGAGAGAAGCTTATAGCAATAAATGCCTGTATCAAAATGTATAATGATTTCAAGTAATCACTCTACCAACGTAGCTCAAAGAACTAGAAAATCAAGAACAACCAGTCCCAAAATTAACATAGGAAAAGAAATACTAAAGATCAGAGCAAAACCAAACAGAATAGAATCATAAAAAACATTACAAAGGATCAATGAAATAAAAAGTTGGTTTTTTGAAAAGATAAACAAAATTAGATAAGCCACAATCTAGACTAACCAAGAAAAGAAGAGAGAAGACCCAAATAAACAAAATCAAATATGTAAAAGAATACATTACAACTGATGTCACAGAAATACAAAAGATCATCAAAGAGTACTAGGAACAACTACATAGTAACAACCTGGAAAACCTAGAGGAAATGGCTAAATTCTTGAACATATATAACCCACTGAGATTGAGTTAGGAAGAAACAGAAAACCTGAATAGACTAAGAACAAATAATGTGATTGAATTAGTAATAAAAAGTCTTCAAAAAAAAATTTCAGGGCCAGATGACCTCTCTACTTAATCCTTCCAAACTTTCAAAGAATAACTAATAATATCAATTCTACTCAAACTATTCCAAAATTCGGAATAGGAGATAATTCTCCCTAACTCATTCTATGAGGCCAGCATTATTCTGATACCAAAACCAGATGAGAACACAGCAGAAAAAGAAATCTACAGGCCAATATACCTGATGAATATATCCCTGATGCAAAAATCCTCAAAAAGCATTTTTTAAAAGCCTAGCAAACCAAATCTGACAATGCATCACAAAGATAATACATCATGATCAAGTGAGATTAATTTCAAGTATGCAAGGGTGGATCAACATATGCAAGTAAATACAGATGATAAATCACATCAATAGAATGAAGGATAAAAACTATAAAATCATCTCAGTAGACACACAAAAAATTTGAGAACATTCAACATCCCTTTATGATAAAATCTCTTGACAGATTAGGCATACAAGAAATCTTCTTCAACATAATAAAGGCCACGATAAACCCACAGCTAACATTATACTGAATGGGGAAAAGTTGAAAGCATTCCCCCTAAGAAACAGAACAAGACAAAGATGCCTATTTTCACCATTCCTATCCAACATAATACTGGAAGTCCTACCCAGAGCACTCAGGCAAGAGAAAGAAATAAAGGTAGTCCAAATGGTAAAAAAGGAAGCTAAATTGTCCCTCTCTGCAGATGACATGATCTTATATGTAGCAAAACCTAAAGATTGATAAAAAAAACTCTTAGATCTGATGAATAAGTACAGTTAAGTCACAGGATACAAAATCAACTTACAAAATTAAGTAGTCTTTCTACACATTAATAACAATGTGTAACAATAACATATTGAGAAAGAAATCAAGAAGGCAATCCTATTTAAATAGTGATAAAAAAAAATACCCAGGAATAAATTTAAATAAAGAGGTTAAATACCTCTACAAGGAAAACTACAAAATAATAATGAAATAAATTAAAGAGGAAACACTCAAATGGAAAGACATCCTATGCTCATGGATCAAAAGAATTAACATTGTTAAAAGGACCATACTACTCAAAGCAATCTATAGATGCCATGCAATTGTTATCAAAATACCAATGTCATTTTTAACACAACTAGAAAAAATATATTCAAATGTGTGTGGAACCAAAAGAGAACCCCAAATAGCCAAGGCAATCTTGGGCAAAAAGAACAAAGCTAGAGGCATCACACTACCTGACTTCAAAATATATTACAAGGCTGTATTAACCAAATAGCATGTTATTGGTTTAAAGGCAGGCACATAGGCCAATGGAACAGAATAGAGAACCCAGAAGTAAATCCATATATTTATAATCAACTGAATTTCAACAAAGGCACCAAGAATATACATTGAGGAGGGGACACCCTCTTTGATACACAGTGCTGGAAAGTTGTACATCCATATACACAATAAAAGTGGACCCCTGTCTCTCACCATATAATAAAATCGATTGAAGATGGATTAAAAACTTAAATGTAGGATTCAAAACTATAAGACTACTAGAAGAAAATATAGGATAAATACATCAGGATATTGATATAGGCAAAGATTTTATGGCTAAGACTTCAAATAACAAACAATAAAAACAAAAACAGACAAATGAGGTTTAAACTAAAAAGCTTCTACACAACAAAAAGAAAACAAAAAACCAATCAACAGAATGAAAAGAAACCCCGTTGAGTGGGAGATAATATTTGCAAATTGTTCATCTGACAGGCGACTAATATCCAGAATATATAAGAAACTCAACAGTAAAAAAACCAAATAATTCTATTAAAAAGTGGACAAAGAACATGAATAGACATTTCTCAAAATAAGACATACAAATGGCAATCAGGTATATGAAATGATGTTCAGCATTACTAGTCATCAGGGAAGTGCAAATCAAAACCACAATGAGATATCTTCTTACCCCAGTCAGAATGGCCACTATTAAAAAATCAAGAAATAACAGATGCTGGCAAGAATTTGGAGAAAAGGGAATTCTTATACACTGCTGGTGAGAATGTAAATTAGTACAGCCTCTAAAGAAAGCAGGCTGGGGATCTCTCAAATAACTAAAACTAGAACTACTATACAATCCAGGAATTCCACTACTATGTATCCAAAGGAAAAGAAATCAGTATACCAAAGGGATACCTGTACTCACAGGTTTATAACAGCAGTATTCACATTAGCAAAGATATGTACTCAACCTAACTATTCATAAACAGATGAATGGATAAATAAAATATGGTACATATACACAATGGAATACTATTTGACCATAAAAAAGAATTAAATCATGTCATTTGCAGCAGCATGGATGGAACTGGAGGTCATTATGTTAAGTGAAATAAGCCAGACACAATAAGACAAATATCACATGTTCTAACTCATATGTTGGCGCTGAGAGAGTTGATCTCAGGGAGGTAAGGAATAGAATGATGGCTACCAGAGCCCGGGAAGGGTGTGTGGGTGGGGTAAGGGAGGTCAGTTAATGGGTACAGACAGACAGTTAGGTAGAAGGAATAAGTTCTAATATTCCACAGCAGAGTAGGGTGACTACAGTTAGTAATGCTTTTTATATTTCATAATAGCTAAAGGAGAGGACTTGCATTGTTCCCACATGTAGAAATGATAAATACTTGAAGTGGTAAGCAGGCCAAACACCCTGACTTGATCATTTACACAGTCTGTGAATATAACAAAATATTGCATGTAGCCCATAAATATGTACAAACATTGCATATCTGTAAAAGAAAGTTTAAAATTAAAGAAAATATAATAGAAAGTCAGCCAAAAACAATTAGAAATTATCAAAAACCTATTTGAAATGTGACTCTACAGTTTATTCTAAAACATTATTTCATCTTTATTTCATCCTTTTTAGTGTTTTAAATCTATGTAATACAAGCAAACATAATTTATAGATTCATATAAACAATAAAATAGAATTGTGTTTGTTTAATAGTTTTTACTTTAAATAACCATATTAATACCTAGGTGAATCAACCTTGTCATCAAAATTAACAGTCTGATCTAGAACATAATATTTAACATTCTCAATCATTAAAACTGATGAACCAGAATTTGCTTCAAGTTGGAACTTCACAGAACATTTATCACAAGAGTTGCCAGCAAGTACCAGAATTACATTTTCTCTACCCAGTTTTTTTGTTGGTCCCCATTCTCTAACACTGACAAATAAAGAAATACTTAAAGAAAGCAGAAGATAAGTAAAACAGAGATCAGTAGTCAGATCATAAGTGCTTAGAAAACTGAATTTTGTTTTTTAGATGCCTTTGATAATATATATTAGCCAATAAAAACAAGTTGTCATTGGGGAAGTTTATATTCAAGCTCTAAATAATTAGCATGTTAATAGAAAAAATGGCATTTCATGAGATATAATATTTCTCAGAAATGTCATATTCATCTAGTAATAAGTGGACTATAGTTTACTTAGCAACAAATCCCCTTAAGTAGGCCCATCATTTATAGAAATTAAAGCTAAGTTTCTTCAAAGGAGTGCCATTATGTCTGTCCACGTTATTCATTACTACAACAAGAGACATTCTTCTCAAATAACTTTGCTGCTCAAATAACTAGACTGACTGAAATTCTCAAATGATAAGATACAAGGTAGAGTTGGTGACCATGAGTTACAAACAGTAGTTGTAACAGAAATAGTAAAAATAAAACATGAAAAAGTTTAAGTTTAGAAAAATGTTCTCATGAAAATAGCCACATTAGATCCTCAAAAATTTCTGAAGTGATCAGATGGTTTAGATGAGAATTCTAAGACCCAAAGAAATAAACAAGTTGCCCCAACTAAGTGACCAAACTAAGCAAGCCTTCTGATTCCATATCCCATGCTGTTTGCTAACTTGACTGTCCCTGCCCTTAACACCCTAATAAGAAAAAGCTTCTGAAATAGTTATTTATCTTTGAAAAAACTCTCAGAAATACAACATAGTGTATTTCAGTGAAATCAAGATATGCTTTGTTCATGGTACTTGTTTTCATAATGCAGCTTTCTTTCTGAGAACTTATGAATTTAATGAGCTTAAAATATGTTCATGCATCTTCTAGGTTTCCACAGACGTGCAGCTCCAGTTACAAGAAGGCAGTTCCCACATGGGGCACACAGGATGGATTACCTGCACTTTGAGGATGATAGTCGTGGATGGTGGTTTGACATGGATATGGTGATAATATATATTTATTCAGTGAACTGGGTCATTGGATTCATTGTTTTCTGCTTTCTTTGCTATTTTTTCTTTCCGTTTTAGGAATTTTCATACCTTATTACAATTGAACAATCATATATTATGTAAATAACAATTGCTTAAACATTTTTAATGTGCTTTGAAACTTTTATAATGTTGCATTATATAAATTGTAGGTGTTTCTAGGAAGCCTGAGAATAATGAATTTATTTATTAATGTTTTTCATGTAACGGACTAAACTTTATTCAAGATCTAATCTATCTAGCACTTAGAAACAATACACTATTAATTTCATAGTTGTTCTTGGTTTAGGATATGGGGCTCTAATTTTACAATATCACTTTTATATTTATTTTTAATTGTAAAGACTGAAGTTTTCTCCCCACTTAAAGATAGTAAAAATACAAAAAGAAATGATCTGGGTAGATAGTAGTTAACTGATAAAATATTTAATCAATCACCTCTTATTCTCAGGCAAATTATATGCATTAATGATAAACCAAATTCTCTGAGAACTAATCTAGCAGGGTATACTCAATTCTGTTTTCAAATTCTCTCTACTTATGTCCCCTTCTATTACCAAGAAATGTCACTATTCTTTTTGTATAGATCTAATTAGTACAACATTTTTATTATTATAAACAACAGAATAGTAAATACAATGAGACTAACCCCCACAATAGATACTTTAGAGAGCTATATTAACATTTTCCAAATTCCAAGGTGAATTACCTGAAGAAATAAAAAACGTATTGACTCTCGGTAGTTTAAAAGAGCAATGCATGTCTAAATGTAATTAATTTCATGATTCATATAACTAGGAGTTTGTTAACTATATTATAAATGTGCAATAAAGAGTGGCTTTTAATTTTTTTATTGTTACTAACTGATTTAAGGTCTGGAATAAATAATTGTTGGGAAATAGTCTTTATGGATTTACAGAAAGAAAACCTGACTTTTATTTTTCATTGCAGTAAACCTTACAATTAATTTTTTCTTATTAAAAGAAAAAAGGGGAGATATGAATTATTCTAGTATGGGAAAGAACTGGCACAGGTATCCTAATTTTAAAAGTAAGAAACTGACGCACAAAGAGAAATAAGTTTATATATTCAGTTATTCATGCGATCTTTGTAAAACCTAGGACAAAAATTTTGATTATAAACTACTAATCCAACATTACTACACTAGAATGCCATATATGTGACCATTCAATAAGCATATTTTCATATAAAATAAGTGAATCTCTCATGGCACTACAAATACTACCACCATTCAAAAAACTTTGACTCGGCCAGGCTGTAACAGTTCCAACCTATGAAAAGTTAAAATTGATCCTAATTACTATTAACTGTATTTGAATAAAAGCACTTGACTGACGGTATGTGACATTCTAAGAAACATGGTACAGATTTTTATTCTAATACTATTTTTGTTATTGTATTCTAAGTTTTATTTATTAAAGAAAACAATAGTGTACTCTAGACATCATCAAATCCAGAAAGCAGAAAACTAAATACAATTTAGAAACACAGAGATAAATCTGTGCTCATAAATGGATATTTATAATTGCCAGTTTATTACTCAAGGTAAAAATAATATGATACAAGAGAAAACATCAGCCTTCTTAGAAACGTATATATACGTGTGTGTGTGTTATTTTTGAACTCGTCAATTTTGTTGTCTTTTAGTGCTGCCATTTTTTGTTTCACCTCTTCCACAATGGCAAAACATTTTCCTTTGAGGACTTTTTTCATCTGGAAAAAAGGGTGAGATCCAGTGAATATGGAGGGTGGAGCACAGGGTCATGCTGTTTTTTGGTCAAAAATTGCTGAACATTCAGCATGATGTGGGCAGGTGTGCTCTTAAATCACCCATCATGAAATGGGCAAATGTGTTGAAAGAATCTCAAAAAAAAAAAAAAATTCACTGAAGCCAAACACAACAACACTAGCTGATACCCTGATGCCCCTGATACCAGAGGTTTCTAGAACACTCACCTATGGAGGAAACCTGTACTCCAAGGGCCTACCTCTCAAAGGTTCTTCCGGTTTGGGGGGAATTCCCCTCAAATGTTTGTTAGGTCAGTGATATATATCAGTTTATAAATCCGTATCTAGAAACTAAATACAAATATATGTAATACCCTTAAATAAATATATTACCCTTTATAAAAGAAAGTATTGTCAAGAAGAGCACTCTAAATGGATTGATTATATACATCTTGATTAATAACATCTGAAATTTATGTCACTTGGTATATTAAAAAAACTAAATTGAGGAAAAATTGTAAATTACTAGTTTTGCATTTAAATATTTTTAAATTTTATACAAATTTAAGGATTTGTGTACAAATGGAGTTAAAAACTGCTAAATATTAGGAAGGATAGCATTTCCTAGAGCTACTAGTTTATGAGAAGCCATATAAAATCTGAGATGAAAAGAAACCACTTTCTTCTGGTATGTAGCTCACTGTAGCCATTCAATAGATGATAACTGAATTTATAAATAAAATACATAAATGAATTTTAGGCAAAACAAAAATTCATTATGCTCTTCTTTCACAGTACTTTCTAGTGTCTTACACACTACTAATCACATAAAAACTCATTTTCAATAAAGAGCCAAGGAGAGGAAAAGTAAAAGAAACCTAAAGCTAATGAAGTACAATATTTTCAGTACATTTTCAAAGAACATTAAAGTATTACCTATGTATGCTTTTCTCCAGAATGTGTTTATGTTCCTTTTACTTTTTGTTGAAGACAACATCTAATAAGTGCTTTACACATTTCAGTTTTTACTTTTTCTTGTATAGGTCCTCAGAGAACCATCAGGAAGTATCTTTAGCATCCTTTCATAGTAATAGGTATCTACTGCAATATGTTCTTATACTTGGACTTCTATTGTAAGCTAAGGGAGACAAATGCTTTACCATTCCCACTGTCATTTATGGTCTCTAATATGGTACAACAGATATATTTTAAGCATCATTTTTTTAAAATTTCAGTACTTCTAAAAATAGTTTATGGTTACTTCTCCATGCATGTAGCCATCAATCTATTAAGTACTATAAAACATAGTCCTTCTAAGTTTCCGACATTCTTTCACATATTTTTAAGTCTATGAACCTCATCCAAAACATATCAAGTAAGTAAACAGAATGGTTAAACAACTGCCCACTAAAGTGAATTTTTATTGTGGGTAGCAGAATTGCAGGAGACAAATACTGTTCTTGTAAGAACCTGGTTTATATTTTACTTGCCTTCCAGGTGTCACCTTGTCTACCAACAAAACCATTAAAAGGAAAAGGGAAATGACAAAGACAGCAGCTAACATTTAATTATAAAATTTCTGTATCTAAGATACTTTGATGCTCATATTAACAAGTTAAGGAAATGTGTATGGGTACAAGCTGACAAGGGGAGAACTGTGAATGGCTCTGTGAAGTGTTGACCTGGCAAGCCTCAACTCCATTCCTCAGAATTTCCTTTCCCTAATACACAGTCAACCTGGTAAAGGGCCATAGATCTCTCTGAGGGAATACTGAGAAAATTAACAGTATAAATTTTTGGCAGTGTAGTGGGGTCCTTTTTCAAGGGCCTCAGAGTCTGTTAACTGACTCAAATTTGGAAATGATTGAAGGAATTAACTCTGTGTTTTGGTAATTCAAGTCAGATTTCACTTCCCTAGACCTAGAACTCCTCTGCTTATACAGATCAAGTAAGAAATTAATAGGTTGGCCATCTAGTTTTATTCTAGGAACACCATGATAACTTGCTGACACCACAATCGCTACAAGGCAAACTCTCCTGATTACTATTTCAACTGTTACCCATTATGGTAACCATTTCCACCTTATCTTTGGCAACTGAATGCCACTGTTTGGCCCTTGACATCCCAGTATCCCATTATCTCCATTGTGTCTGGGAATCCTAATTAAATGGTCACATTTTCTTCTGTAATTTCTGACTTACAGAGAAGAGAGACCACAGAGATTTTCATGGATGCTGATGCTGCCCTGCAAATTTATTTTTCACAGCTGTTGTAAAAGGCATTTCCTTTCAGGACTGGAGAGCAATCTTGCATGTTAAGTGTACTCCAACACTGCAGTCTCCTTAAGCCTTTGGACACCTTCCTCTACAACATAACAAGGCATTTCACCTTCGTTTAGTGTAGGCTATCCTTTTATCCAGGCAAACAACCAACTGAGCCCTTCCTAACTCCTTGGGTTAAAACACTGAATCTCTGATTGGTGAGCCTGTAAGTTCAGCCTGATAACTTTACATCCCTTCCACCTTGATCACACACCTGTAATATCCATTTTTACACATATCCCCCAGATTTCTGTTCATGTAAGTTGTAAAAAAAAAAAAAAAAACCATGCAATTGTCTTGGAATATGTCATATCTCTTCATGAGTCACATTTTGTACCTCATCTTTTAAGGGTTTCTTCAGTTGACTCTAGTTATGCATATAGAAACAAAAAGATGTGTTGGTAGACACAAAGAACTGAATACCACATGTTCTCATTCATAAGCGGGCCCTGATCATTGGTCACATGAGCACAAAGGGTAGGACTGGCAGACACTAGACACTGCTAGGGACAGGAGGGAGGGAGGAAGGAGGGAGACATGTGGCAACACACTGGGTACCAGGCCCACTATCCGGGGGGGGAGAAGGCCAGCTAGAAGCCCAGAGTTCACCTGCACGCAACTTACTTATGTAGTAAATCCTCACTTGTGCCCCACAACTCTAAAATAAAATTTTAAAAAAGAATTAAAATGTAATGTTATTTCTATAAAAAAAGAAAAAGAGGTGTTGTGGAGTGGGTCCTGAGGAACCTCAGGAGTACCTTGTAAGCAACTCCCTCAGGGGAGGCCACTCAAGATTCTTCGTGTAAAGGGCAGCAACCTTCCTGTATTTATTAGAGTCATCCAGAAAAACAGAACATATCCATACAGTTATAAGGAACTGGCTTACATGATTATGGAGGCTTTTGTTAGCCCCCCATATCTGAAAAGCTGATGCCCCAGTTCAAGTCCAAAGGCCAGAAGTTGCTGTAGAACCATAAAGAAGAGTCAGTGTCCCAGTTCAAGTCTGTAGGCTGGCAGGCAGTTGTAGAACCAGAAACAGAAAACGTATCCTGGAGACCTGTGAGAGGCTGTTGGACTATGCAAGTCCTGGTGTGAGCAAGTAAGTGTATGGAAAATTCTGTGTACGTGCTGGTGAGCAAGTGGGCATGTGAGTGGCTGACTGAGTGGGCCAGGGAGCTAGTGGCCAGGGAGCTAGTGGCCAGAGCTCTCCTGGTGCAGCAGCTGCTGCCACAGCTGCTGGGCTTGGACCCTAGTGATTCCAGGGACACAGAAGCCGAGCACCATTTTTTTCTTCAACAAAACCCTGGGAAGAAAATGCTGGGAGAGACTAAGTGGGGACTCGTGAGCAAGTGGCCAGACCCCCGGTGCAACAGCTGGTGCTGCAGCTTCTCTTCTTGGTCCCTGGCTCTTTCCAGGTCGCAGAAGCCAAGCATCATTTTTCTTTTAAACGGACAAAAGTTTTCCTGTGAAAAAGTGGAGGGGAGAGCCCATCACCCCAGACTCTGCCTCACCATTGCTACAGGAGAGACTGCCAGCTCCAGGCTTCACCTCAACACTTCAGCACCTGGCAGGGCAACGGCTGCAGGGGCTACCGAGAGAGTCGAGAGGCAAAGTCCCACAGAAGAGGATAAGAGAGGCCCCCCACTGCCATCTTGAAGGCAGGGCAGGAAAGTGTTCTGACTCGCTCACCATGGAGCAACAGACCCAGTCTCTGTGACTGGTGGATCAGCTACTCAGGGATTGATCATGACCCAGAGGGAATATCCTGAAAGCACAAACTTCGGAGGGACCTGACAAATGCTGAGTTCCAGGCATCCCATCCGCTATCCTGACCCAGCCAGGGGACAAAGGGTGTGGCCAGAAAAGGATGAGAAAGAACGCCAAAGAGATCAGTGGTGAGTACGGGGCTGACCCAAACCCCCTCCTCCCCAACAGTCCTCTGAATGTCAGGCCCACAGCTGGGCCACAACAGAAGGACAAACCCAGGTGCAGCCTGGATGTCAGTCACAAAGGAGAACTCCATTCCAGGATAGGCCTGGCTGGAGCACCCCCCTGCAAGTACATACTTGGGGAAGAGACAATCCCACACTGCCCCACTGGAGGAGATCACCCTGACCATACAAGAGTGGGAGGGAAGAACTACAGCTCCACCCACCTCCACTGCCCCTCACCTTCCCTGCTCCTGACACTGAAGACAGAGTGAAAGAGGTAGAAGCTCTGCAGGAGAGACCTGACCTGATTAGAGGAACAATTACAGAGCCTGCCACAAGAGGGCAGGGTTTTTTTTAAATTTTTTTTAATATTAAAAAATTTTTTTTTCTTTGTTCATCTGTTTTTGAAATACTTTTCCTTTGGCAATGAATGTGTATGAGAGGGTTTGGTCAGCATTCCCCCAAATTTTGTTTCCTGTTTTTTTCTTCTTTTATTTGTCATTTTCTGTTTATGTGTGTATGTGAATGACTGAGTGTTCACCTTTCAATTTTGTTATTGGTTGGATTTTGCTCTTTTGTTCTTCTGGATTTTTTATTTTCATTTTTTTATACTTTAAGGTATGTGTTAATATATTTGTGAGGGTTTGATCTGAATTTCTTTTTTTTTTTTTTCTCAGTCTTTTTTTTCTCAGTCCTCTCCAGTCACTTTCTGCTAGGCATGTATGTGTGTGTTTAGTTTTCTTAATTTTTTATTGTTGTTTGTTTGTTTCACCTTGTTGTTATTCCAGTTTGTTTTGGGGTGGATGGGTGGGTGTGTGTGTGTTCAATTGTTTTTTGCATTGGTTCCTGCTTTGCATTATTGTATAGAGTGGTGGTGGGGAGTGGGACTCAGGGAACACATACCACAATTAGTGAACATTGTAATTTGCAAGTAGTTTCTGAATCCTTGTGCCCAATCCCATACTTTATTCAATTTCAAAAACTACATCAGACAGCAAAGCTTCCCATCCACCATCCTATTTCAAAATAGAATAAATCCAGAGCCCAGATCAGGGAAGAATAGAGGATAGAGGGGAAAGCCTCTCCCACTGACACTGAATAACAGAACTAAAGAGAAAAACAAGAAATGTGTCACAAATGAGGAAAACCAAAGGAAGACCAAAGGAATTATACTTGATATAATTTCAAGTATATCAGAGACAAAACCTTGGTGCCCAAACAATGGATGTCACCAATGACTAGCCCCAGAATACAACAGGATTAGGGAATAGATGGAAAGAGTGACTAAGACTCAAGAAAGACAAGATGCAACACTGAAAGAACTTGTAACAGAGATTTTGGCAATAAAAAATTTCATCCAGGAAATAACAAGATGACAAGCATGAAAAGCAGAAAGCCTAGCTGAAGAAACAATCTCATAACTTGAAGGCCAGAACATGGAATTAAACCAATCTGTAAAAAACATAGAAAGAAGACTCAGAAAGAAAGAACAAAGCCTACAAGAGATGTGCAATTATATCAAGAGGCCGAACCTGTGCCTGACTGATATCCCAAAAGGAGAAAGGAAAATGGAGAACAACTTGGAGGAAGAATTCCAGGAGGTAATCCAAGAAAACTTTCCCCATCTCACCAGAGATGTGACCAACCAAGCACAAGAGATACAGAGAATCCCCACCACAAGACATCAAATGAAAAAACGAACCCCTAAACATATAGTAATTTGCCTACACATAGTAGGCACAAAATAAAAAATCCTAAAGGCAGCAAGAGAGAAAGGCCAGATTACCTACTAGGGAAAACCAATCAGAATAGCAGCAGACCTATCAGCAGAAACACAAGCAAGAAGGGACTGGAGCCCTATATTCAAAGTCCTCAAAGATAAACAATATTAACCAAGAATTTCCTATCCAGCCAAGCTCAGCTTCATCACTGATGGAGAATTAAAATCTTCTGAGACATCCAATCCCTAAGAGATTATGCAGCTTCCAGACAAGATCTACAGGAGACAATTTAAAAGGTATTAAGCACAGAAGAAAGAAAAAAAAATGACCACACACCTCCCAAGAGAACAGCAGAGCACAGAATCAACAGAGAATATAGCACAAGAAACTTGAAAACACACACACATATCAACCCCAAAGCCAAGAGGGAAAAAAGAAAGAAAGAAAGAAACTTTGTAAGAACCTCATGACAGCAATAAACAATCACATGTCAATAATCAGCCTGAATGTGAATGGACTAAATGCACCACTAAAAAGAAACAGAATGGCAAACTGGATAAGAAACCATGACCCAATTATTTCCTGCATCCAGGAAACTCATTTCATTACAAGGGATGCACACAGACTCAAAGTTAAAAGATGGAAAACAAGTTTCCAGGCAAATGATCACAAAAGAAGGCAGGAGTTGCAATCTTAATATCAGATAAATTTAAGGTATCAAAAATTTTAAAAGATGCAAATGGGCACTACATAATGATAAAAGGTTCAACCCATCAACAAGGAATATCCATCCTAAACATATATGCACCCAACACAGGAGCGCCAGCATTTATAAGGCAACTACTAAGTAAACTAAAAAAAGATATTGACTCTAACATTATTATAGCAAGGGACTTGAATACCCCACTAACAGCCATAGACAGATCATTGAGGCAAAAAATCAACAAGGAGATCCAGAACCTAAAATTGACACTCGACCAAATGGACTTAATAGATACCCACAGATTATTTCATCCAACAACCACAAAATATACATTCTATTCATCACCACATGGAACATACTCCAAGATCAATCACATCCCTGGCCATAAATCAAGCATAAACAAATTTCATAAGGTAGAAATTTTGCCATGCAAAGTCTTAGACCACAGTGGAATAAAAATAAATATCACCACCAACAAAATTTCCCCAAAGCCCACAAAGACATAGACACTAAACAGCATGATGCTGAACAACTACTGGGTCAACACTGAAATCAAAACAGAAATTAAAAGATTCCTGGAAACAAATGAAAATGAAGAAACATCTTACGAAAACCTCTGGGATGCCATGAAAACATTTCTCAGAGAGGAATTTATATCTCTACGAGCACACATCAAGAAAATGGAAAGATCACAAGTGGAGAGCTTAACAAATTGCCTAAGGGAGCTGGAAAGAGAAGACCACCAAATCTCCAACTTTAGCAAAAGAATCAAAATCACCAAAATAAGAGCCACAAAAAGGAACATAGAAGACAAAAATATCATAGAAAACTCAACAAAACAAATAGCTGGTTCTTTGAAAAAATTAACAAGGTTGATGGACCCCCTAGCCAGAATTACCAAGAAAAAGACAGAAAAGCCCAAATAAACACAATAAGAAATCCAAAAGATCAAATCACAACTGACCTCAAAGAAATACAAAAGATTATCAGACATTACTATGTACACCTATATGGAAATAAACTTCATAACCTAAATGATATGGAAGCCTTTCTGACATCACACAACCTTCCCAGGTTGAAACAAGAAGGGACTGAGACACTAAATAGACCAATTACAACCCAGGAAATTGACTTCATCATATGAAAACTACCTACAAAAAAAAAAAAAAAAACCCAGACTAATGGCTTTCCAGCAGAATTCTACAAAACATACAAGGAGGAGTTGATACCAATCCTACTGAAAGTATTCCAGGCAATTGAGAAAGATGAAATTTGCCCCAAATCATTTTACGAAGCTAACATCACACTGATACCCAAACCAAGTAAAGATTCAACAAAAAAAGAGAACTGCAGGCCAATATCCTTTATGAACATAGATGCAAAAATCCTCAACAAGATTGTAGCAAACTGGATCCAAAAACACATCTCAAAAATCATCCACCATGACCAAGTAGGCTTCATCCCCAGGATGCAGGACTGGTTCAACATTCACAAGACCATAAATGTAATTAAATATATCAACAGATGTAAAAACATGAACATGATTATATCATTAGATGTAGAAAAAGCTTTTGATAAAATCCAGCATCCCTTCTTGATAAAGACCTTCAAACACCTAGGTATGGAAGGAAAATGCCTCAAGATAGTAAGTGCCATCTATGATATACCCACAACTATATATTGCTAAATGGACAGAAACTGGAAATATTTCCCCTGAAAACTGGAACAAGACAAGGCTGCTCACTCTCACCCCTCCTGTTCAACACTGTGTTGGAAGTCCTAGCTTGGGCAATTAGACAAGAGAAGGAAATCAGAGGTATCCAAATAGGAAAAGAGGAAGTCAAGTTATCCCTCTTTGCTAATGATATGATGTACCTTGAAAATCCAAGAGAATCTGTCAAAAACCTGCTTGTATTGATAAAGGATTTTGGCAAAGTCTCAGACTGTAAAATGAATGTGCAAAAGACAGCTGCATTCCTATACACCAACAACAAGCAGGCAGAGACCCAAATTAAAAGCACAATCCCATTCACAATAGCCACACAAAAAAATGAAATACCTCAGCATCTTTCTAACCAGAGAAGTGAAAGACCTTTACAATGAGAACTACAAAATACTGCTCAAAGAAATCCAAGAAGACACAAACAAATAGGAAAATATTCCATAATCATGGATAGGAAGAATCAACATTGTTAAAATGTCCATCCTACCAAAGGTAATCTACAGATTCAACGCAATACCCATTAAGTTACCAACATCATTCTTCTCAGACTTGGAAATGGCAATATAGAAACATAAATGACCATGAATGGACAAAACAATCCTTAGCAAAAGAAATAAAGCAGGAACTATCACATTTGCTAACTTCAAACCTTACTATAAGTCTAGAGTAATTAAAACAGCCTGGTATTGGTACAAGAATGGGCACATAGACCAATGGAACAGGATAGAGAATCCGGAAGCTAAGCCTCAATTTCTCAACCAACTCATCTTTGACAAAGACTCCAACAACAACCACTAGGGAGAGAAGAACCTACTCAGTAAATGGTGCTGGGAAAACTGGCTGATCACATGCAGATTGAAACAGGACCCCTACCTCTCACCATACATGAAAATTAACTCTAAATGGATCAAAGACCTAAATGTAAAACCTCAAACTATAAGAATCTTAGAAAATGCAGGCGCACCCTTATGGAAATTTGAACTGGGAACCAATTCCTATTCAGAATCCTAAAGGCCAATACCTTAAGAAATAAGTTAGACAAGTGACTCCTCATCAAATTAACTAGCTTCTGCAAAGCAAAAGAAACCATCAAGAGAGCAGGGAGACAGCCCACAGAATGGGAAAAAATATTTGCCAACTGTGTATCTGACAAAGGCCTACTATCTAGGATTCACAAGGAACTCAATCACACCAAAAGGAAAAAAAACAAATACCCCATTAAAAAGTGGGCAAAAGACATGAATAGACACTTCTCAAAAGAAGAGATACAGGCAGCCAACAGACACATGAAAAAGTGCTCAGCCTCACTCATCATCAGAGAAATGCAAATCAAAACCACATTGAGATACCCGCTAACCCCAATAAGAGTGGCCATCATTAATAAAACAAACAACAGATGCAAGTGAGGATGCAGAGAAAAAGGAACATTTCTACACTGCTGGATGGAATGCAAACTAGTGCAACCTCTTTGAAAGACAGTGTGGCGATATCTGAAAGAACTAGAAATTGACCTTCCATATGACCCAGCAATTCCCCTATTGGGAATATACACACAGGAACTCAAATCATTCTACAAAAAAAGATACATGCACACATATGTTTGTTGCAGCTCTATTCACAATAGCATAAACATGGAACCAACCCTGTTGCCCATCAAAGTTGGACTGGATTTTTAAAATGTGGTACATATACACAATGAAATATTATGCAGCCATAAAGAAGGACAAATATATGGACTTCGCAGCAACTTGGATGGATTTACAGTCTATCATTCTCAGTGATCTATCACAGAATCAAAAATCAGAGTACCATATGTTTTCATTCATAAGCAGATTTTGAACAATTATCATAATACTATAAGAAAAGGATTGGCAGTAGTGGGAAACTGTCAGGGGGGTGGGATTGGCCACTGAGGGAAACTGCTAGGGGAGGGAGGGGCATACTCATCAACAAGGGTACCTGCATAAACAACGTTTGTATACCTAACCCTGAATTGTACCCCACATCTTTATAATACAAAAAAGTCAGAAACAGTTGATTTTCCAGTTCAAAAACTGTCAGGCAGGAAAATGATCTTTCCTATGGGAGAGTCAGCCTTTTGTTCTCCTAAGGTCTTCAACTGATAAATGAAGCTCATCCACATTATGGAGGGCAATCTGCTTCACTCATTCTACTGATTTAAATGTCAGTCTCATCCAAAAACAACCTTACATAAACACCCATAATAACATGAGACCAAATATCTTAGCACTTGTGGTCCAGTCAATTGACACATAAAATTAACCATCACACTTGCTCAGGCAGAAGTAGAAGGAATGCTTCCATTGGCAGAGATGATTCAGTTTCAAATTTGAGAGGTTGAGATCACAGCTTTTTCAGAATCTACCCATATTTCCCCACTCCCATGGTAAAAGCCCATTCCTCCCCAGTCAGTAACCTAACTTTGATGACCAAACAGGAGTGCTTGGGAATTCAGTTTGCCACCCACAGGAGGATTTTCAAAAACTGATTTTCAAAAACCCCAGCTTTATACTATAGGACAGAATTTCTTTAAGAGCAGATGTAGAAGCTTTTATATTATCTAGCTAGAAATCTAAAGCCTTAAGCTCATTTCTTTGCCCACTATTTTTGCCCAGAGTCATTAGGAATAACCAGCCAACTCCATTATAATCCTTATTTTGGCTAAAATGTTCACCAGTGCCTCATACTTAGGTGTCTTGAATCTCTCTGTGTATAGATACTCTAAGTATCCAAAGGAGGTAATTTGGGCAACTCTTTAAGCACATCATGTCATGGACTATCAGTGTCTTGGAAACCACTGGAAACAGCCTTATTAGTGCCTTTAAATCTTATCAGATTAGAAAACCAATTCCAGAAATCAGAACCAATTCAGAGAACTCATCCTTAAGATCTATTCCTCTGAAACCTCTTCTGGGGCAAAAATCTGTGGCAGGATGCAACCAGACAAGCAGAACCAGTAGGAGATAGCTATCTATTTATGCATAGATGCATATGTGTGTGTATACACACATACATAAAACAAGGAATTGGCTGGCACAGTTTTGGAAGTTGGATAAGCAAATCCAGAGTTTTCAGGGCAAGCAGTTAGGAAGGGAAGATCACAAGAAGGCTGAGGCACCACAGAAACTGGTTGAAACTGTTGTTCACAAGCAGTCTTTTATTCTCCAGGAAAGGTCTAAGCTATCTTTTAAAGACTTTCAACTAATTAAATTAGGCCCACTCAGAATAATCTCCCCAACTGATTAGGGACTTTACTTATGCCTGAAAAATCTATTCACAGCAGTGGCTAGATTAGTATTTGAATAATTAGGAGGCAATAATTAGGAGGTGTGTATACTGCAAAACAGCCAATGCTTCTCTTTCATCTTCTAACATTTGAGATAATATCTCTTGTAGCATACTTACCCAGAAATGTACTGAAAAGGGAATTCTAAGAAATATAGTTTACTTGGCCTACCTAAGACAGCATACCACACCACCATCACACATGGTATGCTCAACTAACTGCCTTTTCACTAAATTTTATCTGTGGACTATTAATACATATGACCAATCTTAAAATTAAAAGTTTATAGTATGACTTGTCATAATTCTCCACTACCATAAAAGTGCTTAGATATTCTGTGTAGGAGGTTTGGTTAACTGTTGCTGAGTAACAAACTACTCAAATTTAATGACTTCAAAAAAAAATTTTTTTTAACTTAATGGCAAGATCTTGCTATGTTGTCCAGGCTGGTCTTGAACTCCTGGCTTCATGCATTCCTCCCTCTTCAACCTCCCTAAGTACTGGAATTACAGGCATGAGCCACCATTCCTGACTGGATAACATTTTATTATATCTCACAAGTCTGTGAGTCAGAGAATCATACAGTCTCAGCAGGATAATTCTCCCATTCCAGCGACATCAATAGAAGTTAGCTGACAGACAGACAAGTCTGAAAGGTCTAAGACAGCTTCACTCATATGACTGGTATCTTAGTAGGAATGCCTGGAAAGCTAACCTCAGCTGAGATGATCACGTAGAGCACCTAACACATGGTCTCTAGAGCATAGCAGTCTCAGATAGTCAAACATCTTACATTGTGGTACAGGACTTTCGAGGGAGTGTCTATGAAACCCAGGCAAAAAATACAACATTTCTTATGACCAGCCTCAGAAGTCCTGGAATGTTGTTTCTGCTGCTTTCTATTGATCAAGAAAGTCACTAAGACTAGTGACTTACAGATTCAAAGAAAGAGGAGTTAGATTCTCAATGGGACGAGTAACAAAAACTTTGTAGCCATTTTCTAATCTAGCACTCTAAGAAATCACTGTGTGGGGGTTTAAGGAAAATGAAAATAATCCTTGGTAAAAAGGATCATAAAATTGAAAATGTATCAACTGTATAGTCAGTCTTGATTATCTCATTTGTATGGTCTGAATTTTGTGTCCCCCAAAATTCATATGTTGAAACCTAAGCTCCAATATACTGGTATTAAGAAGTGGAACCTTTTAGAAGTAATTAGGTCATGAAGTGGAGCCCTCATAAATGGGATTAGTGTTCTTATAAAAGAGCTTATTTGATCCTTCCTACATAGAAGAACATGGCAAGAAGGCACTATGTGTGAAGCAGACAGCAATCCCTCACCAAACACCCAATTTTCTGGCACTTTGATCTTGGACTTCCCAGCCTCTAGAACTGTCAGAAATAAATTTCTGTTTATAAATTACCTAATCTAAGGCATTCTATTATAGAAGACCAAATGAACTGAGACACCTATGTCAATAAAGAGAAGTATCAGGGAGCTTAATACTTAATATTATCATCAACATCAAATGTTATCAGTGCTTCTTACATTTTAATGTCTAAGTGAATCTCTTAGGGATCTTGTTAAAATGCAGATCTGATTTGATAAGTCTTAAATAGGGTCTTAAATTCTGCATTCCTCACAAGCTCTCACGATAACCAATGCTACTTGTCTGAGGAAACACAATAATCTCCATGATAAGCCAAGAACCTTTTTTGCAAAATTATAGATAGTAAATTTTAGGCATTGCAGGCTACATACAGTATGTATCACATACTCTTTTTTTTAAAAGCCTACTTTTTTACTTTTAAATTTTTCTTTTTTTTTATTTCTGTTACTTCATTTTAATGTAAGCATCAGTTTTTATAATTAGTTAATATTAAAACATTTGTTTTGGAGATGGAACTAGATGGTGACAGAACTGGTCAGAGTGTGAGAGTCTCTGCAAAAACAAGTGTCCATAAAGATTGCGTGAGTGGATGTATGCCAGTGAGTGAGTAAAAGTCCATTTGAAATGAGACTCGGGTTCAAGCACCTGGAGCTCTCCTCCAGAGGTGACAGTAACCCACCACTGCCCTGAGACTGGAGCTCTCAGCATACAGGATCATCTGCCATTTTCAGGGGTTTCTTGAGAGGAGGTATCAGAGAACAACTACTCCTCAGCATCTGGCACTTGGCCCACACCATCACCTGCAAGGGCAGGCTATGCACTAGCAGCAGGAACCATGGTGAACACATGGCGAGGAAATCTGGAACTGAGCCCTGTCACCAGTGAGAAGACTCAGACCACCACCATTTTCTCTGTCCCAGAACTGGGCAGAGACCTGCATTGCCCCACCCACCTCTGTCCAGCCTCCAACCTGAGACCCAGAGGCTAAATCCCTATCTCTCTGGACTTCAAGAGACAGACACTTCCCCCATGCTGGAACAGGAACAGACACATATGATCTGCGTGGGAGACTCAACAGCAGAGGCAGCAGCAGATGAATCAGATGAGTCCAGATCATCTTCATCCTCCTCCCAAAATAGTCCGTGGGGCATCTGACCCATGCTGAGAGCAACCCTATAAACCTGCACTGAGTGGAGGGGACAGGCTGGAGACTGGAGCTGCTCTTTAACATGGTGGCAGCCAAAAGCAGTGGCAGTGCTTGGGAAAGGAACCTGAAGTTGCAGAAACAGTCATATAGCAAGCTCTTTTTTTTCTCTCTTTCCTTCTGTTTTTGCTTACTTTTTCATACTTACTCTTGTTACTTTATTGTTGTTTATTAGATTTTCTGTTTGTGTGTGGATATTTTTAGGGTTTTGTTGTTGTTGTTTGTATGCTTGTACTTTTTTGTTTATGTCTTTGTTTATTTGTTAATTGGTGTACCTGTCTGTTTCCCTTCTTCTTTTTCTCTTTTCACCTTTCTTTCATCTCCCTACTTCCTTTTTTAATTCTTTTCTTTCTTCTTATTTCATTTTGCTTCCAGGGTAAACATACAACTCCACTGCATGGACAGATTGTAAGGCAGTAGGAAGTGGGTTCCAGGGCCCCACACACCTATCAGTGGATACTGGGATCTGCAGATTGCTTCTGAACCACAGCTCCCCCATTAATCAAATCTCAAAACTGCAAAAAGAACAGCCTCCCAACCCCCAGTCTGGCTTCAAAAATTGAACAAACCCTGAGGATCTACATAAGGAAGAAACAGGGGATTGAGCAAACAGAAGTAAAAGCTATTTCCCCATCACTGAACAGCAGAATTAAAGAAGGGGGAAAAAACAGGAAGGAAAACCTTCACAAATGAAGAAGAGTCAATGGAAGAATACAGGTCTCAAACAGACCCCTGGAAAGACAGTATCTGAGAATAAAGACTTCAGAACTCAAACAATGAAGAGCTCCCAGAATGACTGGTCTCAAACCACAAGCCCAGATATCAAGATATTAATAGGGAGAATACCTAGAAGACAGAATACCTAGGAGAGACAAGAGGAAAGAATGAAAGAGTTTATAACTGAGATGATGGCAATAAAGAATACAGTGAATGAAATAAATAACAAACTGATAAGCATGGAAAGCAGAATTAACCAAGCAAAAGAAAGAATCTCAGAGCTTGAGGACCAAAATATGGAACCAACCCAAACTCCTAAAAACATAGAGAAGAAGCTTAAAAAGATGGAACACAGCCTCCAAGAGTTGAGCGATTATATCAAGAGGCCAAACCTAAGATTAATTGGAATCTCTGAGGCAAATAGAAAGACAGAGACTGCCGGGCTCAGTAGCTCAGCCTGTAATCCCACGCCTTTGGGAGGCTGAGGTGAGTGGATTGCCTGAGCCCATGGGTTCAAGACCCACCTGGGCAGCAAGACCTCATCTCTACAATAAATCAAAAATTAGCCAGGCATGGTAGCGCATGCCTGTAATTCCTGCCACTCGGAAGGCTGAGGCAGAAGGATCACTGGAGCCCAGCAGGTCGAGCCTGCAGTGGCCGGGAGCGGCCACTGCACTCCAGTCTGGGTGACAGAGTGAGACTCCAACTCAAAAAAAAAGAAAGACAGAGACTACCCAGGAACAAACATTCCATGAAATTATCCAAGAAAACTTTCTTCATCTCATCAGAGATGTGACCTTTCAAACACAAGAGATTCAGAGAACCCCTGCAAGACATCAAATCAGAAGACCAACTCCTAGACACAGTAATTTGCATACACAAAGCAGGTATAAAAGAAAAAACTCCTAAAAGCAGCAAGAGAAAAGAGTCAGACTACCTACCAGGGAAGACCATTTAGAATATCAGCAAACTTATCTACAGAAGCACTACCAGCTAGAAGAGTCCAATTTTCAAAGTTCATAAAGATAAATAATTTCCTACCCAGCTAAACTAACTTTCATCAGTGATAGAGAATTTAAAATCCTTCCCAAACATTATATCCCTAAGAGTTTATGCTACCCCCAGACTAGCTCTACAAGAAACACTTAAGAAAGTATTAAACACAGAAGAAAGAAAAAAAGAATGACCACACGCTTACCAAAAATTCAGAAAAGGATGGAAAACACACTAAACCAACCCAAAAAATCAAAAGAAAGTCAACAAACAACAATAAACTCTATAAGAGCCTCATGACAGTGATAAACGCTCACATCTCAATAATTAGCTTGAATGTGAATAGACTAAATGTACCACTGAAAAGACATAAAATGGCAAATTGGATAAAAAATCATGATGCAACCATATGCTGTCTATAGGAGACTCATATCACCAGAAAGGACACTCACAGACTCAAAGTAAGTGGATGGAAAACAAATTTTCAGGCGAATGGAACACAAAAGAAATCAGAAGTTGCTATCTTAATATCAGACAAAATACCCTTTAAGCTATCAAAAGTTTAAAAAGATACAGAAGGTCACTACATAATGATAAAATGTTCAATCCATCAACAAGAAATATCTATCCTAAACATATACGTGCCCAACATAGGAGCACCAACTTTTATAAAGCAGTTTTCAGGTAAACTAAAAAAAGATATTGTCTCTAACACTATCATAGCTGGGGACTTACATACTCTACTAACAACCCTAGACAGATCATCAACACAAAAAATCAACAAAGAGATCTGGAACCTCAACTTAATGCTTTACCAAATGGACTTAATAGATAAGCACAGAACACTCCACCCAACAACCATGGAATATACATTCTACTTAACACCACATGGGTTGTACTCTAAGATTGACAACATCCTCAGCATAAATCAAGCATAAATAAATTTATTAAGATTTATATACTACCATGCACCTTCTCAGACCACAGTGGAATAAAACACCAACAAAGTTCCCTCAAAACCCACAAAGAAATGGACACTATTCAGCATGATGTTGAACAACTCCTGGGTCAACACAGAAATCAAAACAGAAATTAGGATATTCCTGAAAACAAATGAAAATGAAGAAACAGCTTATCAAAATCTCTGAGATGCCATGAAAAGAGTAGTAAGAGGGGAATACATATCTCTACAAACACACGTAAAGGAAATGGAGAGATTACAAGTTAACAGTCTAAAAAATCACTTGAAGAAGCTGGAAAAGGAAGACTACTAAAACCCTAACTTCAGCAGAATAATCCAGATCACCAAAGTAAAAGTCCAAATATAGGACATAGAAGATAAAAATATCATAGAAAAAAAATCAACAAAACAAGAAACTGGTTCTTTGAAAGGTTAAACAAGAATGATGGACCCCTAGCCAGACTGACCAAGAAAAATCCCAAATAAACACAATTAGATGCAAAAGATCACCAAAGAAATACAAAAGATTTTCAGAGATTACTATGTACATTTGTATGGAACCAAATTGGAAAACCTAAATGAAATGGAGGACTTTCTGACATCACACAACCTCTAGGTTGAAACAAGAAGAAATTGAGACCCTAAATAGACCAATAACACTCAGAAAGTTGACTCTGTCATAAGAAAACTACCTACATAAAAAAGCCCTGGACCAGATGGCTTTCCAGCAGAATTCTACAAGACATACAAGGAGGAGCTAATACCAATCCTATTCAAAGTATTCCGGGCAATTAAGAAAGATGTAACTGTCCCCAAATAATTTTATGAAGCTAATATCACTTTATTACCCAAACCAGGTAGAGAGCCAACAAAGAAAGAGAACTACAGGCCAATATCCTTGATGAATATAGATGCTAAAATACTCAAGATGCTAGCAAATCAGATCCAATAACACATCTCAAAAATCGTCCACCATGACCAAGTAGGCTTCATCCTCAGATGCAGAGTTGGTTCAACATTCACAAGACCATGAACATAATTAAATAATTAAATATATCAACAGATGTAAAAAGCAAGAACCCCATGATTACATCATTAGATGCAAAAAAGCTTCTGATAAAATCCAGCATCTCTTCTTGATAAAAACCCTCCCTGAATATCTAGGCATAGATGGAACATACCTCAAAATAGTAAGAGCCATCCGTGAGAAACCACAGCCAACATACTGCTAAACAGACAGAAATTGGAATTATTTCCCCTGAAAACTGGAAGCAGACAAGGCTGCCCACTCTCAACCCTCCTTTTCAACATAGTGGTGAAAGTCCTAGTTAGAGCAAACAAACAAGAGAAGGAAATCAGGGGTATCCAAATAGGAAAAGAGGAAGCTATCCCTTTTTGCAGATAACATGATCCCATACCTTGAAAACCCAAAAGAACGTGTCAAAAACCTTCTTGTACTGATAAAAAGACTTTGGCAAAGTCTCAGGGTATAAAATAAATGTGCTAAAGACAGTTGCATTCCTATACACCAACAATAAACAAACAGAAACCAAAAATAAAAAGCACAATTCCATTCACAATAGCCACCAAAAAAAATGAAATACCTTGGCATCTTCCTAACCAGAGAAGAAAAAGACCTTTACAACAAAAACTGCAAAACACTGCTCAAAGAAATCAAAGATGGCACAAACAAATGAAAAAATATTCCATGCTCATAAACTGGAAGAACCAACATTGTTAAGATGTCCATCCTACCTAAGGCAATCTACAGATTTAATGCAATATCCATTAAATTACCAGCATCATTCTTCTCAGACCTGGAAACAACAATACAGAAATTCATATGGAAACATAAACAACCACGAATCGCCAAAACAATCCTAAGCAAAAGAAGCAAAGCAAGGCCAGGCATGGTGGCTCAAGCGTGTAATCCCAGCACTTTGGGAGGCCAAGGCAAGAGGACTGCCTTAGTCCAGGGGTTTGAGACCAGCTTGGGCAACTTGGTGAGACGTTGTCTCTACAATAAACCAGAAAATTAGCTGGGCATAGTGGCATGCACCTGTAGTTCCAGCTACTTGGAAGGCTAAGGTAGAAGCATTAGGTCAAGGCTGCCATGCCAAGGCTGCCATGGCTCCAGCCTGGGTGACAGTGAGACTGTGAGTCAAAAAAAAAAAAAAAAAGAAAAGAAAAAGAAAGAAATAAACAAAACAGTAGGTATCACATTTCCAGACTTTAATCTTTATTATAAGGCTATAATAAATAAAACAGCCTGGTACTGGCAGAAGAACAGGCATATAGACCAATGAAACAGGATAGAGATTCCGGAAGTAAAACCTCATTTCTCAACCAACTCACCTTTAATAAAGCCTCCACCAAAAACCAGTGCAGAGAAGAGAACCTTTTCAGTAAATGGTGCTGGGAAAACTGCCTGACCACATACAGAAGATTAATCAAGACCCCTACCTATCACCATAAACAAAAATTAACTCTACATGGATCAAAGACTTAAATGTAAATCCTTAAATTATAAGAAAAGTAGAAAATGCAGGAGACACCCTTATAGAAATTCGGTCTGGCAACCAATTCCTGATCTAAATCCCAAATTCCCATGCCATAAGAGATAGATAAGTGGGACCTTATTAAACTAAAACACTTCTGCAAAGTCAAAGAAACAAACAAGAGAGCAGGGAGACAGCCCGCAGAATGGGAAAAAAAGTTTTGCCAACCGTATGTATGACAAAGGCCTAACATCTAGGATCTACAAGGAACTCAAATGTGCTGAAAAGAAAAAGACAGCCCCATTACAAAGTGGGCAAACTATATGAATAGAGACTTCTCAAAAGAAGGCATACGAGCAGCCAACAAATACATGAAAAAAATGCTCAGCCTCATTAATCATCAAAGAAAAGCAAATCAAAACCACACTAAGATACCACCTAACTCCCGTCAGGATGGCCATCATCAAATGATTCAAAAAACAACAGATTTTAAAGAGGACGCAGGGAAAAGGGAGCACTTCTACATTGTTGGTGGGAGTGTAAACTAGTATAATCTCTGTGGAACACAGTTTGGTGATTCCTAAAAAATCTAAAAATCGACCTTCCATATGACCCTCCAATCCCTCTTCTGGGAATATACCTGGAGGAACTCAAATCACTCCATTAAAAAGATACCTGCACACGCATGTTTATTGCAGCATTATTCACAATAGCAAAAACATGGAACCAATCGTGGTGCACATCAAAAGGGGACTGGATGAAAAAATGTGGTTAATATACACGATGGAATATTACACAACCATAAAGAAAGACAAAATTATGAACATCGCAGCAACTTGGATGGATTTAAAGTCTATAATACTGAGTGATTTATCACAGAAACAAAGAAGTGAGTACCATATGTTCTCACTCATAAGCAGACTTTGAACAATTATCATCACACTATAAGAAAGGCAGTAGTGGGAAACTGCCAGGAGGGCACACCTTATCAACAAGGATACCTGCATAATAACCATTTGTATACCTAACCTTGAAATGTACCCCACATTTTTTAAAAATTTGTTTTACTTTTTTAGACCAATATTATTTATTTTCAACATATTTAAATTTTAATTCATTTATTTATTTTTATTTTAAAGATGTGGGGTACAATTCAGGATTAGGTATACAAATGGTCATTGTACAGGTAAAGTTTGAGCCTCACTTTGGTCCCCACTTCACCTGGTTTGAGATCAGGTACTCAGTATAGACTAAGTCCATCCAAGTTGCTGTGAAGTTCATAATTCAATCCTTCATTATGGCTATGTAATAGTCCATCGTGTATATGTACCACATTTTTTTTAATCCAGTCCACTTTCAATGGGCAGTATGGTTGGTTTCATGTTTTTGCTGTTGTGAATAATGTTGCAATAAACATGTATGTGCAGTTATCTTTTTCATAGAGTGATTTGAGTTCCTCCAGGTATGTTCCCAGAAGGAAGACTGCTGGGTCATGTGGAAGGTCAATTTTTAGAACTTTTAGGAATTGCCACACTGTTTTCAACAGAGGTTGTACTAGTTTACACTCCCACCAACAGTGTAGAAGTGTTCCCTTTTCCCATCATCTCCAGCATCTCTATTTTTTGAGTTATTGATGATGGCCATCCTCCCTGGAGTTAGGTGATCTCAGTGTGAATTTAAGATATGAATAGACATTTCTTAAAAGAGAACAAACAAGGAGCCAACAGATACATGTAAAAATGCTTAGCCTCACTAACATCAACAATTTTCTTCTTTACAAAAACAGGTCACTGGCTGTATTTGACCCACAGGCTATACAGTTTGTCAGTCACAGATCAATATCATTAATTCTCAAATTTGGCTGCATAGTGCCGACCATTATTTGTTCCCATAATATTTGTTATATTCGAATTTAATTAATATAGTAATAGGGATTCTTAATTGCTCCCTTGGCTAATTCTATTATGTGGTTAAATTTGAAAACTAATGATCTAAATCACCTCCTATTTTTACCCACTTGTACCTTTATGGTCATTAAATCTTTTAAAAATACATTTGCAAGACTGAATAAAAGAGATCTCTTTTTTCATTTATACAAAAACTGATAATCTAATTCAAAGGATAGCGATCAAAAATAGGTGCTTTCATTAACACATGCCTGTTTCCAACAGGAAGCCTGCCCCCAATGGATGTCATGTGTCAGAAAAATAAAGTGAAACTTGATGCTGAATAGAAAGTAATAAATAAGTAGGCTGCAAGAAGAAAAAAATGAAACACAGAAATCTTTGAGTAAGTAGAGTAATAAATGGCAAAGCTATAAAGTAAAAACTACCATAAACCTTATCATTAAGGATAACTAGAGGAAAATTTTAAGAGGCCCCAGCTAGTAGAGTTCTACTTTAAATACTGAGGATTTATACACTACCAAAAAGATACCTGCACACATATGTTCATTGTAACACTATTCACAATAATAAAAACATGGAACCAATCCAGATGCCTATCAAAAGTGAACTGAATAAAGAAAATGTGGTGCATATACATGATGGAATATTATGCTATACAGCTACAAATAAGAACAAAATCATGGCCTTCACAGCAACATGGATGCAGCTGGAGACCATTATTCTAAGTGAACTAATCACAGAAAAAAAGAACTGAATACCACATGTTTTCGCTCATAAATGGGCCCTGATCACTGGTCACATGAGCACAAAGTGGCATCAGCAGATGCTGGACATTGCTAGGAGAGGGTGGCAGGGGGAGGATAGATGAGGGGAACGTGGCAACACACTGGGTACCAGGTCCACTACCAGGGGGGAGAGAGGGCCCACTAGAAGTCCAGTCTTCACCTACATTCAACTTACTTATGTAGTAAATCCTCAGTTGTATCCCACAATTATAAAATTTTTAAAAATTTAAAATGAGGATTTATAGTAAGTATGCCAATATATAAGTGGCTTGAGAAACTAACTTAAGATGATCCCTGAGTATTTTAAAGTATTTTAAACTAGCAAACATATTTTATGATAAATTTCACTATAAAGGAAATTTCTAAAGAAAAGAATAAATTCTTACTCAACTTTGTCTGAGTTAAATTAGAATTTAAATTAATAGACACTTTGTAAAGAATCATACTTGCTACCTTTCTGGGCAATAGCTTTAACTCTTAAATTACTATTTCGATTGACACAATTTGAAAAGCCATTTTATATTTGTAAATTTCCCAAGTGAACTTATTTAATCTATAACATTTAAGGTACTTATTCAGAATTAATATCACTACTTTTTTTTTTCTGAGACAAAGTCTCTGTCACCTAGGCTGGAGTTCAGTGGCATGATCATAGGATCATAGCTCTCTGGGTTCAAGGGATCCTACACCTCAACCTCTAAATATAAATAATTAAAGCTATTCGTAAGTTATAGTATAACCAATAATAGCCTATTTTTTGTACATACTATCTTTTTTCTGTTTATCCTTGCTGATGTTCTTGTTTTGGTTTTCCTCTAAGAATTAGCTCCCTTTATGATTTTAACTTCCTTAATTATATTTCTCTCTAAAGCCTTCATATGAAATAGTACTTCTGCCTACAGTAAAACACAAAAATAAGACATACTTAAAAGATTCTCTCATTCATTCATGCATCTAAAAAATAGAAACAGTACATGTTCAATAAATATTCATTGAATGAATGAAAGCCCACTTACTCTGTAAATGATGCTCAATGGAATTTTGACCATGATCTAAACCCCACCTAAATACCAACCACATATCCTGAGGAGTTCAGAATAAAGTTTTTATGATCTAGGAATCTATGTACGCCTAATTGAAAAAGAAAGTTCAGTTATCTACTTGGCATCTGATCATTCAAGAGGAAACTAAAACTACTGCTACAGTTTTCTCTCATGTCTGCTTTCTATTATCACGGATTCATCAAAAGTAATCAGTATATGTGTGTTAGCACATTCATTTCTGCTTATGGCTAACAGAGGGCTAAACATAGAGAAGGAATTAAATGAAAATAGCACCACCACAGTTCTTTCTACCAGATAATCCTGCACTTAGAATAAATATACTATTATTCACACTTCATGGTTACTGCTCTTAACTACTTTTAATCTAGACATTAACTAGGTGTGTCTTTTTCTTTCCATGATAGGAAAAGGCATAAATGGTCTCCCTAGAAATGTCCCTTTGCCCTAATTATGATATGTACAGTTTTTAAACTGAGATAAGGCAGGAAGACTTAAAATATTTTACTTTCAAAAATTATAAACTTAGAACTATCAGAGTGAGGTATATTCAGAAAAGACCAAACTTTATCAATTAATCAATCATAAATAAATTTGGTTCAATCTAGTTTTAAATTAATGTGAAATAAATTTTTATTATATTTTATTGATAGATGATACAATATCCCTTTCATTTCTTTCTAGTAAGAACACAGACTGCTTTAGTTGAAATAATAATAGATAAACTGTACACAAAGTATACCCTGTCTATTTCATTAAGAAGAAAACCTCAGGACTTCTAAAACACAAACAAAATACTTAACATCTTACTGCCATGCCTACCACTTCATCACCATCTTTCCTGGAACAAAGAATAGTAATGAGCCGGGCTCGGTGGCTCAGCCTATCATCCTGCGCCTTTGGGAGGCTGAGGTGAGTGGATTGCCTGAGCCCGCGGGTTCGAGACCCGCCTGGGCAGCAAGACCTCATCTCTACAATAAAATCAAAATATTAGCCAGGCGTAGTAGCGTACGCCTGTAATTCCGGCTACTCGGAAGGCGGAGGCGGAAGGATCGCCGGAGCCCGGCAGGTCGAGGCTGCGGTGGCCGGGAGCGGCCAC
>NW_007094498.1:154818-169622 GCF_000164805.1 Carlito syrichta
TTACCTTTCCCATAAAACTGACGTTCTGTCAACTGTAACTCCATTCACTCAAGCCACTCATACTCAAAGCTTTTAAGTCATGTTGACATGTTTTCTCTTTTCTCTCCGCATCCAGATAGTCACCATATCCGATTAGTTGTATCTTTGAAATAGCTCTTGAATTGGCCTCGTTAGTTCCAGGCTACTGCCATTACTTCAGTTCAAGTATTTATTACTTCAAGCATAGGTCACCAACAGAACTTTGTTACTGGTTTGCCTGTCTGTTCCTTCCCATCTATCTGTTATAGGCCACTCGGAGCCCGACAGGTAGTGGTTGAAAAGGCCGGGAGCGGCCACTGCACTCCCGTATGGGCAACAGAGTGAGGCTCCAACTCAAAAAAAAAAAAAAAAAGAGAATTGTAATGATCAGTATTATAAACTACCCGTTTGGTACCATGTCTACTACCAGGTGAGGAGAGGACTCACTAGAGGCCTAAACCTCACCTTCATGCAGTTTACTTATGTAGCAAATCATCATATGTATCCACAACCCTAAAATCAAAAATGTACATATATATAATTTGAAAATTAGAAAAAAAGATCAGTGTTATATACATTTACCTTTTTTCCCTATTTGAATCAAGTGTGAATAATAATAGAGAGTGAAAGTGGCCTTAAACCAATGGAAGGAAAAGGGCATATATTTCACGTAGACAGAAAAAAATAAGCAAAACAAAATTAAGAGAAAAAAGTATAATGTATAAAAAAGTACTGTGAAAAGATGAGCATAGAAGTCATTTAATCTGGAAACATTATGCCATGCATATATTTAAATAACAAACAACATGTTCATAAATGTACATAAATTGTTTTCTGTATGACATACAGAAGAGTGAAAGGTATATGACTTGATAAGAATCAAATGAAAAGAATATTTAGAGCCATATTCGTAGCATTAAAATCAATTATAAAACAATATAAAAGAACCAACATTATATTACTATGCTTAACAATGCTAAAATTGTATGCTAATTGGTCAGATTCACTTTGGCATTGACTAATAAAACACATTACCTGTATAGTTTTTCAATCAGAATCAGAATTTTCACATGTATTATCACTAATTGTGGGAAAAGCTCTTAAGCCTTGTTTTCTTGCCATTCTAAGTTGGTGTAAATGTTCCTTCATGTCCTGAGAAATAAGGCAAATGCGTCCTTCAATGCCAGGTACTGCAATTACTGTTGATGGTTTATCTGAGTCTTCCTCAAAGGTTGTAAGTACAGTTAAAAACAGTTAAAATACATCATGGCCCCCAAAACAAATATTGTAAATTAAGCCTAGAAGTTGATTAAAATGAACTGACTTTCACATCGATAATAAAATTTTAACCAGAATTTATCCAAATATTCACTCTCTACAATCAACTATACAACCATTAATAACGTTTCACTTGTTTCCAGAAACCTTTTAAATTCTGTTTTGATTTCCGTGTTGACTCAGGAGTTGTTTAGCATCATGCTGTTTAGTGGCCATGTCTTTGTGGGTTTTGGGGGAACTTTGTTGGTGAAAAAAATAAGCAAAACAAAATTAAGAGAAAAAAGTATAATGTATAAGTACTGTGAAAAGATGAGCATAGAAGTCATTTAATCTGGAAGTATTATGCCATGCATACACTTAAATCATAAACATGTTCATAAATGTACATAAATTGTTTTCTGCATAACATACAGAAGAATGATATTTATTTCTATTCCACTGTGGTCTGAGAAGGTGCATGGCATCTTTTCAATCCTATGAAATTTATTTATGCTTGATTTATGTCCGAGGATGTAGTGATCTTAGAGTACACTCTATGTGGTGACGAGTAGAATGTATACTCTGTGTTGTTGGGTGGAGTGTTCTGTAGGTATCAATTAAGTTCACTTGGTCAAGTGTCATGTTGAGGTATAGGAACTCCTTGTTGATTTTTTGTCTTAATGATCTGTTTAGGGTTGTGAATGGGATAGTAAGTCCCCAGCTATGCTAGTGTTAGAAGTGTTAGAGTCATATCTTTTTTTAGTTTACCTAGAAGCTACTTTATGAAAATTGGTGCTCCTATGTTGGGTGCAAATATGTTTAGGATGGATATTTCTTGTTGATGGATTGAACCTTTTATCATTACGTAGTGACTTTCTGTATGTTTTTACATTTTTGATATTTTTTAAAATTTATTTATTTTTATTATAAAGATATGGGATACAATTAAGGGTTAGGTGTATAAACACCGATCATGCAGATACCCTTGTTGATGAGGTATGCCCCTCCCTCCCCTAGCAGTTTCCCTCAACTGCCAGTCCCACCTCCCCTCCCCTGACAGTTTTCCACTACTGCCAATCACTTTCTTATAGCATTATAATTGTTCAAGGTCACCTTATGAGTGAGAAAATGTGGAACTCAGTTCTTTGTTTCTGTGATAAATCACTGAGTATGATCAATTCCAAATCCATCCAAGTTGCTGCAATTTGTCCTTCTTTATGGCTGCATAATATTCCATTGTGCATATGTACCACATTTTTTTTTATCCAGTCCAGCTTCAATGGGCAGCAGGGTTGGTTCCATATTTTTGCTATTGTGAATAGAGCTGCAACAAACATACGTGTGCAGGTACTTTTTTTGCAGAAATATTTGAGTTCCTCTGGGTATATTCCCAATAGGGGAATTGCTGGGTCATATAGAAGGTTAATTTCTAGTTCTTTCATAAATTGCCACGCTGTCTTCCAAAGAGGTTGTATTAGTCTGCATTCCACCAGCAGTGCAGAAGCGTTCCTTTTTCTCCACATCCTCACCAGCATCTGTTGTTGTTCGTTTTATTAATGATCGCCATTTTTACTGGGGTTAGGTGGTATCTCAATGTGGTTTTGGTTTGCATTTCTCTGATGATGAGTGATGCTGAGCACTTTTGCATGTGTCTGTTGGCTGCCTGTATATCTTCTGAGAAATGTCTGTTCATGTCTTTTGCCCACTTTTTAAAGGGGTTGTTTGTTTTTTTTCCTTTTGGTGCATTTGAGTTCCTTGTAGATCCTAGATGTCAGGCCTTTTTCAGATATACAGTTGGCAAATATTTTTTCCCGTTCTGTGGACTATCTCCCTGCTCTCTTGATGGTTTCTTTTGCTTTGCAGAAGCTCGTTAGTTTGATGAGGTTCCCACTTGTCTATCTTATTTCTTAAGGTATTGGCCTTTAGGGTTCTGAATAGGCATTGGTTCCCAGTTCAAATTTCCATAAGGGTGTCTCCTGCGCTTTCTAAGATTCTTATAGTTTGAGGTTTTACATTTAGGTCTTTGATCCATTTAGAATTAATTTTTGTGTATGGTGATAGGTAGGGGTTCTGTTTCAATCTTCTACATGTGGTCAGCCAGTTTTCCCAGCACCATTTACTGAATAGGTTCTCCTCTCCCCAGTGGTTGTTGTTGGAGGCTTTGTCAAAGATGAGTTGGTTGAGGAATTGAGGCTTTGCTCCCAGAATCTCTATCCTGTTCCATTGGTCTATGTGCCTGTTCTTGTACCAATACCAGGCTGTTTCGATTACTGTAGCCTTATAGTAAAGTTTGAAGTCTGGAAGTGTGATACCTCCTGTTTTGTTTCTTTTGCTAAGGACTGTTTAGACTATTCGTGGTCGTTTATGTTTCCATATGAATTTCTGTATTGTCATTTCCAGGTCTGAGAAGAATGTTGGTAACTTAATGGGTTTTGCGTTGCATCTGTAGATTGCCTTTGGTAGGATGAACATCTTAACAATGTTGATTCTTCCTATCCATGAGCATGGAATATTTTTTCATTTGTATCTTCTTGGATTTCTTTGAGCAGTGTCTCGTAATTCTCATTGTAAAGATCTTTCTCTTCTCTGGTTAGGAAGATGTCAAGGTATTTCATTTTTTTGGTGGCTGTGGGGAATGGGATTGTGCTTTATTTGTATAGGAATACAACTGTCTTTTGCACATTTATTTTGTACCCTGAGACTTTGCCAAAGTCCTTTATCAGTGCAAGCAGGTTTTTGACAGATTCTCTTGGGTTTTCAAGGTATAGGATTATATCATCAGCAAAGAGGGATAACTTCACTTCCTCTTTTCCTGTTTGGATACCCCTAATGCCCTTCTCTTATCTAACTGCCTCAGCTAGGACTTGCAACACAATGTTGAACAAGAGGCGTGAGAGTGGGCAGCCTTGTCTTGTTCCAGTTTTCAGGAGGAATGTTTCTAGTTTCTGTCCATTTAGCAATATGTTAGCTGTGGGTTTGTCGTAGATGGCACTTACTATTTTAAGGTATTTTGTATTTTGTCTGATATTAAGATCGCAACTCCTGCTTTCTTTTGTCTTCTGTTTGCCTGAAAATTTGTCTTCCATCCTCTTATTTTGAGTCTGAACCTTAGAAAATGAAGGAGATACCCTTATTTAAATTGGAACTGGAAACCAATTCCTGATCAAAACCCCAAGTGCCCATGCCATAAGAGATAAGATAGACAGGTGGGAATTCATCAAACTGACAAGGTTCTGCAAAGCCAAAGAAACCATCAAGACAGTAGAGAGACAGCCCGCAGAATGGCAAAAAAATTTTGCCAACTGCATATCTGACAAAGGTCTAACATCTAGGATTTACAAGGAACTCAAACATGCTGAAAAGAAAAGAAAAAAAAACCTCATTACAAAGTGGGCAAAAGATATGACTAGACACTTCTCAAAAGAAAACATACAAGCAGCCAACAGATAGATACATGAAAAAATGCTCAGCCTCACTAGTCATCAAAGAAATGCAAATTAAAACCACACTGAGATACCACCTAAACCCAGTCAGGATGGCCATTGTCAATAGCTCAAAAAACAGCAAATGCTGGAGAGGATGCAGAGAAAAGGGAACACTTCTACACTGCTGGTGGGAATGTAAACTAGTACAACCTCTATGGAAAACAGTTTGGTGATTCCTAAAAGATCTAAAAATGGACCTTCTACATGACCCCGCAATCCCCCTCCTGGGAATATATCCAGAGGAACTCAAATCACTTCGTAAAAAAGATACCTGCACATGCATGTTTACTGCAGCATTTTTCACAATAGCGAAATATGGAACCAACTGTGCTGCCCATTGAAAGAGGACTGAATTTTTAAAATGTGGTACATGTACATGATGGCATATTACGCAGTCATAAAGAAGGCCAAAATTATGAACTTTGTAGCAATTTGGATGGACTTAGAGTCTATAATACTGAGTGATTTATCACAGAAACAAAGAACCGAGTATCACATGTTCTTACTCATAAGTGGACCTTGAACAACTATCATAATACTATAAGAAAGGGATTGGCAGTAATGGGAAACTGCCCGGGGAGGGGAGGGCACACCTTATCAACAAGGGCACCTGCATAAGGAACATTTGTATACCTAACCCTGAATTATACCCCACATCTTTAAAATAAAAATTATTTTAAAAATAAGGTTTCAATGGAGATACACACATATATATATAATCAAAAGGATATTCTTTTTGTTTAAAATATGATATACTTTACTTTCAAGAATATAACTTTCAAATATTGATATATTTATGAAAAAAATTATTTTATAAACCCATTACTAACTTGGTCTAATCTGGCGTTGAATTATTGCTGGGTGAGTTTTTTTAAAAGGATAAAACTGTTGAGCCAAATCAATAAAATAAGTTCTATATGCCGAGGCACATTACTTATTAAGACAAGATGTTTTACAGGACACTAAGTAAGTCAATTTGACTGATCAGAATGGTTTATGTAGAATAGAAGGGAAATGCTAAAAAATTTAAAAGGTACTTGAGGTATTGTTAAGTAAAAGAATTTAAAGAATATATAATTTCCTAGATCCCATTTGTATTTTTTAGCTTTGAAGTTTGGGTTATGCCTTTCTTATAATTGTTATATTTCCCTTGGCACATAAAGCTGGGTCTTTATTATTCTGCTCATCTTTTATTATATTTCTCCCAAACATAAGAAAATAAAATACCAAATTATTTTTATCAATGCCCAGAATTTAACCAAAACCTTTTCAAAAAAGAAACACTTAATAAAACAAAATTATATTATCACCTGTTAATGATGGTGATTTGTTTGTAGTAGTAATTAAACTCACTCGATGACCTGAAAGGCAATGCTTCCTTCCCTGAAAAATTTTTATTGATTCAAAGTGATTCATGACTATTATAGAAAGTACTTGTGCAGTTTCTGTGTCAAACATTCGAGGACAACTTTTTAGCATAATGTAACCATCCTTCCCCTGAAATATCAAAACATATTTAAATTTTCTAAAACAGAAATATGAGTAAATTGAAACAAGTATTCTAAATTTATAATTGGCACTAAAATGCAATTTCACACGTGTACAAAATGACATATATTTTCATATATGTAAACTATCACATTTTAAATTCTTGTCCCACTCCCTGGATCTAAACATGATAGAGGTGAATCAGTTGTCCTTACTTCTGTTGCCCAAAGCTTTGTGAGTGGCTACCTACTATAACATGGCTATAAATAGAATCAACTGGGAAGTCTCTTTAAAATAGTGTTATTGAACTTCATCTAAAACCTACTAAATGGCTTTCAGCATTAGAACTCTGAAATCTGTAATTTTAACAAGCTCTCCGCCACCACCCTAACACTGCTCTAGTAATGAAGAACCAACTGAACTAAATTTAAAACCCCTTATTTATTTATTCATTCCAATTCTGTTATACACAAATATGACATAAGCAAAAATATATTTAAAATATGCATTAATGTATTAGAAGTGCTAACCACTAAATGTAAGGTTGCAATTCACTAAGGCATTTTTTTAGTTGTATAGTCACCTCTGGCTATATTTGCCAGTCATCTATTAATAAGTATTAACAAGCATAAATATTAGGCATTCTTTATTTTTAAATCTGGTAATACAAAAAACTTAACAATTAAGTTATACCTGCATATAATAAGGTAAATATAATTTATGAATTATAAAATATAATGGAAAGCATTTATTGAAACTACCAGGAGTCTGAAATCATTTTCAAAAATTATATATGTGCTTGTATGCATATACATGAATGTATGCAGTAACATAATATAATGACATTATTTAAAACATTTCAAAAAAACAAACATCACATTTGCAATGTACTCCTTAATAGCAAGAAGGTAAAAATTTTTTTTCCCTAAGTACTGTCCTTGAACTTTTACAGTATCTCTTAAGATTTGGTGTGTTCTGGTTCTGCATCTGGATAAAATCCAAATTCTATCCCAGCAACTTGAGGAAATCTGAAATTTAAAATATATATTATTGGATAATGCTGCAAAAATCTAGTAATAATAGGTAATAGCAAGCTTTAAAATTTAAGTGAGCACATTATGCTACTTAAATTGCCAGAAATATGTCTATGGTTGGGAACTTTACCACAGCTGGAAAGAACTCGCCAAAGGGCCTATGTTTTCAAGAAATAAAGGGATGATAATAAATTCCATCCTTATTTCCTTCCACTCAAAGAGAATTCAAGAATTTATATTCTCCTACAACTTAAACTACACTAAGACTTCTGTTGTCTCCATTTCCATCCTAAGTTTTTAAAGAAATACATTGTCTGCTTTACCAATGTATGTCTATTCAAGTTTTTGGCTATCTATATGGTCCATACTAAACATAAAAAACACCTAGTTGGTGCTTGGCTATTATTTCAATATTAAGAAATTTCTAGAAAGATTTTTACTAAATGTATAGATTTATAGGTCATTATTGGGATGGTCTGACTTAAAATACAGGTTATACAGCAAATGTGAATTTTACTTTGGAGTTTTACAGAGAAGCATCTTAAAATAATCAAGCAAACATCCTCCAGAGTAAGTGAAACCAAGGTATAAGAAACTTATATAATTTCAAATTATGAGATATACATAAGACAACTTGGGGAGAGAAAAAAAACAAGTTTCAAACAAAACCACCAAACTGAAATGTCTTGAGAGTGGATTATCTAAAACTCCATTCAAACTGCTTTTCATTTTGGCAACTTTATATATGTGCTTAAAGTGAATAGCAGCAGAAATTTTAAAAAGTTTTCTTATTGTGGTTAGTTATTCTCCTGAGTAATAATATTCATGATGGTAAGATTTGGACAGTCTTTATTTTTAAATCTGATAATACAAAAATTTAATAATGAAATCATACCTGTATATAGAGTATAAGTAAAATACAACCTTTCATCTTACCCAGCATTTCCTGTCTTATGCAACCTCACAACTAAAATATACAAACAACTTTTATGTTTTTCTTTGCTTGCAATGAACTGATTGCTTTGGGTTCTTTTTCTCAATATCTCTAAAATACAAACATTAATAAATTAATCACTGAGCCCCTTCTATGAGTCAGGGATATTGTTATCTACATCACAAATATTGTTATCTAGTTTGGGAAACAAGTAAGTAGGAAATGATCACATAGAGTTATGAGAATTAAGAAAGAAGAGTGCTATAAGTTAAAAAAAAATCCTGGTCTGGGGGAAGCAAAGTCTCTTTCTCAACTCTGAAGTGTATACCCTTCAATTTCAAACATTCTTTCCTTTTTATCCAATAATTATTTGTGATTATAGCTACTTTCTCTCTTTTACCTACTCCTTTTAGGCTTTTGGTAATTTTGAGATAAAACTAGAAAGGCGGGGAAAGGAAAAACAGAATAGGTTTATTCCTTTGCACAGTCTGCCTTCTAAATTTACAAATTAAGTCTGATATGACCTTCTTGGAGGACTCTTCTTTTGGTTCTGCTGCCTGCTGCCTCTTTTCCTTTCCTACTTCACCTGCCCATTCCTCTTGAAGTGTCAGACAAAAATGAACTGGGTGTTTTGGTACCTAGATTTGCATTATTAATCAATCATTACTACTTCATTTCTAAATAAAATATAAAGAATAAATAGTAAAATTAATATTCAATATTACCTAACTAGTATTAAAACCATGATGAGATTCAAATCTAACCACTTTTCCTTTTAAACTTTGATTTCAATGCAAAAGTGCTGAATACAGCATCAACACTACAATAAAGTAATTCACACAGTTATCTAAACAAAAATGAATAAAAAGCACTGCTTGTTTTCATTTTAAACAACAGCAACAAAAACCAAATTACCCAAAGACTCGGGCTTCCAGTGTCTTCAGATCACTAATATAATACCCACCCACCCCATCCACACACACACACCACAACAGGTTCTGACAAAGAGAAACAACACAATGAAATGAACAATGAAAAAACAAATATGCCTGTGATTTTCACTGTAATTGGTACATTGGTAGAAAAGAAAAACTAGTCTGACATAGGGTCCTGCATAAAACCAGAGAAATATGAGAAAAAGAAAAGTCAGAAGATACAAAAGAAAGGAAAAAATTGAAGAACTGATCTGCTGCTGGCAGTAATGACATGGTAATCAGCAATGATGACAGAGATGGAAAGGAGCAGACTCAGTCAATGGAAAGATGCCAATAATGAAAAGAAACAAAGCCACACATAACTTTCTATTTCCTTCTACCTATTTATGTAAGAAACCAAAACAACTACAACTGGGGGCGGGGAGATGGGGAGAGAGAGAAACATAGAGTTGGATTCAAAGAGAGAGAGTTCAAAGTTCAAAGCTGGATTCATAGTTGAAAGTTACTTTGTTCTGAAGTGGCTGATGTTATCTGCTGGTGAACAACTGGTATATCTGGATTTAGGAATGGATGGAACAATTCCTCTCAAACTAAAAGAATAGCCCTGTTCATTATGCAGTGTTCCATTGTTCTATCTATTGTAATGTTTGCATATGTTCATTATATCAGCCTTACACCACTTTAATGAAGTATTGTATAGTTTATATTTTTTAAAAAAACCAAAACCAGGAAAGAAAAAAATCTATGGTTCAGATATGGGTAGATATATGGTTCACATATGGGAAAACTCCCCATTGTCTTTTTGCTCCCTTTGATACCCTGCCTACTGTCACGTGGCCTTTACTGAAGGGTACTTGAAGTACATGACAATGTATGGTAACTAAAGTTCTAGCTTTCTGGTTGAATGACTGAAAAGAGGCATTCAAGGGATTACAAAGTTTGAGGATGGTTTTGGAGAGATTAAAGCTCAGGAAAACAAACCCATAAAGTTGTTTATGAACTCCTAAATTCATCCTTCACCTGCAAGAGTATGAAACATCCTATCCAGCATAACAGTGACTGAAAACTGAACAGATAAGACTGTAGCCCAGGTTCAAGACTGGCCACTAGGTGGCACACTGCAGGAAAGAAGCATAGTACTACAAAGACTGAAAATGGAACTGACATTGAAACCATAACCTATAGAGGTGGTTTGGAACCAGTGCTCTGAAACTAAGTTTGCCTGCTAAATCAAAACTATTAACATTCTCTATAGAACTGATATAAGAACAGAGTCTCAAGATAATTTTCAAAATGTCCAGAATAGAACCCAAAATTACCCAGCAAAGAACTAGCAGAATGTCAAAGCACAGAGGAAAAGATAATCAAAGGATGCCACCACTAAGATGACACAGAAGTTGAAATTTCCAAAGATTTTAAAGTAGCCATTATCAAAATACTCCAGCAAGCAATCAAAAGCACTCTTGAAGCCAATGAAAAAAATAGAAAGTCTCTACAATGAAACAGATAATATAAAAAAGAATCAAAAGAAAATTTTGACCTAAAAATAACCAAAATTTAAAATTCTTTTGATAGCCTATAGCAGAAGGAAAAGAGTCAGGAAACTGGAAAATATATGTTCATGGAAATGATCGAAACTGAAGAGAGAAAAAAAATTTTTTTTTTTAAAGTGAATAGAGCCTCAGGGAACTACAAGACAACAAAAAGTCCAACTTTGTGTCATCTGAGTCCTAGAAAAGGAGAAGAGTGTGATACTAAAAAAAATTTTAAAGAGTGACCAAAATCTGTACATTTGATGAAAAATGTAAAAATATAGATTCCAAAGTTAGCAAAGCCCAAACAAGAGAAATCCAGGAACATCATAATCATACTGCGGAAAATGAAAGATTAAAAACCAGAGAAAAACAATGCTGCACATACAAAGAAAAAATAATTTGAAAGACTGAATTTTTCATAAGAAATCCTGGAGTTCAAAATGAGTGGAACACAGATTTAAAGAGTTGACAGAAAAGAACTGTTCACTGAGGACTCTACATCCAGCAAAAATATTCTTCCTGAATAAAGGCATTCTCAGATAAAAGAAAACTAAGAGAACTGCCAGGAGATATGCTTTCAAAGAAATTCTGAAGGAACTTCTTTAAACAAAAGGGAAAGGATACCAGAACATAAATCTGGAATATCAGAAGAAAGAAAAAACTATAGAAATAGAAAATATTTGGGTAAATAGACTATTCTTCACCTCTTGAGTTCTTTAAAATGTTTAGCAATTGAAAGCAAAAAATAATACTGTGTAATAAGATTTATCATATAACTAACCATAATGTATGAAACCACTCCAATATAAAAAGGAGAGAGTATACAGTACTACATGGTGGTAAGGTTTCTATATTCTACTTTAAGTGACAAAATATTGATTCTGAACAGTCTGTGAAAAGTTAAATATGCTATAGTTAGCCCTAAAGCAACTAATAAAGAAATATAAAAACTATACATTAAAATGAAACACTAAAAATATCAAAATAACTTTGAAGGTAGAAAAATAAAAAATGAAAATCAGACTAAACAAAATATAAATACTAAAATTTCAGAAATCCTCCAAACATGTAAATAATGTAATTATATATTATATGCAGATTATCTCAACCTACAAATGAAAAGAGAGAAATTGTAAAATGTACTTAAAAAACCATGAACCAACTATATGAAGGGGGACCCCAAAAATGGAATTTGTTTATAAAAAATTGCGCATTTATTTTTACATTTCTAAGCTTCAGTCACCTTAAAAGCACTCTTTGTTTGATGCAATACACCTATCAAGATGCTTTTTCCACTGCTCAAAACAGTTTTTGAACTTGTCAATTTTGGTGCCATTTAGTGCTTCTACCACTTTTGTTTCACCTCTTCTACATCAGCAAAGCTTTTTTCTTTCAGAACTTTTTTAATCCAGAAAACAAACCAGAAAAAAGGTCACTCAGGTGAAATCAGGTGAATAAGGAGGATGGGAATCATGCTGTTTTGGGTTAAAAACTGCTGAACACTCCAGCACATGTGGGCAGGTGCATTGTCATGGTAGAAGAACCAGTCACCTGTCTGCCACAATTCGGGACATTTCTTCCACAAATTCAACCTTCTCAAAACTTCCAGATAAAACCTTTGGTTGAATGTTTGACTTGGAGAAACAAATTCCAAGTGTACTGCAACAGACCCACCCTACAAAAGATAATTCTGACTTTTTTGGTGTCCTCCCTCATATGCTGTCTAAAACTGACTTCAAATATATACTGCCATAGGTAACTTAAAAGTATGTAAAAGATACATCATATAAACATGAATCAAAAGAAGCTAGCCTGGACTTATTAATACTAGCCAAAATATACTACAGAGCAAAGAGAATTACCAGTGATAAAGGCACTGTATCAAAGTACAGCAGACTTTTTCTATAAAGGGCCAAATAAACATTTTAGTCTTGGCAAGTCACACAGTCTCTGCTGCAAAAATATAACTCTGTCATTGTAGTACAAAACAAGCCATAAAGAATACAGTCAAAATTTATTTACAACAATAGACAGCAGGCTGGATTTGGTCAAAGAGTTGCATTTTGCTGAGCTGCATTTTACTCTTTATACAAAAGTAAGACGGACAACTGGTAGAGAAGATACAACACTGCATATGCATGTAACTATCAAAACAACTTCAAATGTGTGAAGCAAAACCTAACAGAACTGAGGGAAGAGGCAAAACCACAATTACAGTTGAAGAGTTCAACACTTTTCACTCAGTAACTAGGTGGCAGAAAATTTGCAAGAATTTAGATATAATTGACATTTACAGAATGTTTCACCAACAACAACAGTATATTCAAGTACACAGGCGACAGTAATCAAGGCAGATCAAATCCAGAGTCATAAAACAAATCTTACAATATCAAAGAAATGAAAAACCTTACAATGTCAGAAAACCAAAATCTTACAAAGTATGTTTTCTAACTACAATAAAATTAAACAAGAAATCAGTTAATATTGGTGACTGATAAATCTTAGAAAATTAAACTAGAAATCAGTAATGACAGTAACAGGAAAGTCTTAGAAAAGTAAATATTTTTCTATAATCTATGGTTCAAAGAGGAAGTCTCAAGAAAAGTTTTAAAATATTTTAAACTAAACAAAAATAAGAACACAGCATACCAAAACCTGTGTGATACTCCTAAAGTCGTACCAAGGGAGAAACTTACAACATGATGCTCATTTTAAAATAGAAGAATGATCTCAAATCAACAACTTAAGCTTCCATAAGAAACCTGAGAAGAGAAAAATAACCCCCATGCAAGGTTTAAAAAAATGATATAAATAAGAGCAGAAATTAATGAAACTGAAAACAGAAATCACTAAGGAAAATCAATGAAATCAAAAGCTGATTCTCTGAAAAGATCAACAAACTGATAATTATCAAGAAAGATTGAAAAAGAGTGAAAGAAAGAAGATACAAATGACCAAGATCAGGTATGAAAGAAAGGCCATCACGACATACTCTCCAAACGTTATGAAGTACACTAAAGAAATTTTATTTAAAATATACTGTACAAATAAATCCAACAACTTAGATAAAATGAATCCATTCCTCAAAACCTACAACCTGCCCAAACTCAGACAAAATGAAAGCAATAACCTGAATAGTACTATATTAAGAAATTTTATCTGTAGGAAAAACCCTTCCAAAAAAGAAATCTCTGGACTCAAATGGTTTCACTGATGAATTATACTAAATATTTTAGAATGAAATAACATTACTTCCATACAATGTATTCCAGAAAATAGAAGAGAAAAAACACTACCTAACTCATTTTATTTTATCAGCATTACCTTCATACCAAACCAAAGACAATATAGAAAAATAAAACTACACAATAATATTCCGCATATAGATGAAAGAAAAACCTCAACAATATATTAGCATATCAAATTCGGCAATATATCAAAAAATGAATACACTATGATTAAGTAAGATTTATTCTAAAAATGTAAGGCCTGTTCAACTTTCAAAAATCAATCAGTAAAGTCCACTATATCAACAGTCTAAAGAAGAAAAAAAAAGATCCTTCAATAATGAAAAAAAAAGCTTTTGACGAAATTTTGCATCCATTCATGATTTTTAATAAACACTCTCAGTGACCAGATATAGAAAGGAACTTCCTCAACCCCTATTATTTGGTAGATGATATAGGTAATGTCATACTTAACAGTGAAAGGTTGAGTTTTTTTGGTTTTTGTTTTTTAATAATTAATCAGTATTTTTTTATTATGGTTTTGTGGGGTACAGTTAAGGGTTAGGTGTACAATTACATTTCATTCAGGCACCCTGTTGATAAGAGGTGTTTTCCCAGCCCCAGACAGATATTTGCTACTGTTAATCCCATCCCCCTCCCCCCCATAGTTTCCCAGTACCGTCAGTCATTTTCTTATAGTATTACATTGGATGTTCAAGGTCCATCATATGAGTAAGAACATGTGATATACTGATCTTTGTTTCTGTGAGAGGTCACTCAGTATTATAGACTCTAGCTCCAACCAGGTTGCTGCGAAATTCATGATTTTGTTTTTTTTTATGGCTGTGTAGTATTCCATCATGTATATGTACCACATTTTTTTAATCCAGT
>NW_007094499.1:0-961 GCF_000164805.1 Carlito syrichta
CTTCCAGCAGTGTGTTTACATGGTCACTTGTTCTTAAAGAATGTAAATGTCAGATATTTTAACCACAGACTGTTAAGCTTATGGTCATAGTACACAGTTAAGTTTCGCCAGGCTCAGTGGCTCAGCTTGTAATCCCACGCCTTTGGGAGGCTGAAATGAGTGGATTGCCTGAGCCCGTGGGTTCGAGACCTGCCTGGGCAGCGAGACCTCATCTCTACAATAAATCAAAAAATCAGCCGGGCGTGGTAGCACATGCCTGTAATTCTGGCTACTTGGAAGGCTGAGGCAGAAGGATTGCCGGAGCCCAGCAGGTCGAGGCTGTGGTGGCCGGGAGCAGCCATTGCACTCTAGTCTGGGCAAGAGAGTGAGACTCCAACTCAAAAAAAAAAAAAAAAGAAGTTTCACCGCTTGCAAATCCTCATTGCTCTGCCTATTTTTTCCTCCTTTCCCTCTTCTTCTTTTAATAGATCATGACTTTGGTGTGACATCTAATCCCTGGTGAGCACTAAATTTATTTATACATTTTACTGTTTTCACAATTTTGCCTTTTTCCAGATGCTATATTGGTGGAATTATACAATTTGTTGCCTTTACACATTAGTTTCTTTTGCTTTGTAATACATATCCATACTTCCTGTGTCTTTGTGGCTTGATAACGCACCCCTTTTTAGTGCTGAGTAATAATATTTCATTACTTTGTTGGACCATGGTTTTTTATCAGTTCACCTACTGAAGGACATCTTGGTTGCTTCCAGGTTTTGGTGATTATGAATTATGTGTCTATAATCATCCTTGTTCAGGGTTTTGCATGAACATACCTTTTCAAATCATTTGGGTAAATACCAAGAAGCATGGTTGCTCGAGCATATGGTGAGAGTTCTTTTAGTTTTATGAGAAGATGCCAAACTGTCTTCTAGAGGCTGTGTCATTTTGCATTTCCACCAGCAATAAATGAGAGCGT
>NW_007094499.1:2876-3823 GCF_000164805.1 Carlito syrichta
TCATGTTTTTATCTGGTTTTGATATTGGACAATGGTTGCTTCATAGAATAGTTTAGGAAGTAAATTCTTCTGTTTGTACCATCTAAAAGAGATTATGGAAAAGTGGCATAATTTATTTCTCAAATGTTTGATGGAACTTACCAGTGAACCTATCTGAGACTAATGCTTTCTATTTTGCAAGGCTATTAATTATTAATTTAATTTAATCTACATACAGTCAGTCTTCTGAGGGTCCTTTGTCTGCAGATTCAACAAATCACAGATCATAAATATCTGAAAAAGATATCAATAAAAATAAAAATGTAACAATAAATATAACAAATTAAAAATGATACAACTATTTACATACCATTTACACATATTAATTATTATACATAATCTGGAGATATTTAAATTATTTGGAAGGTCATGCATAGATTATAAACAAATAGTACACCATTTTATTTAAATGAGCATCCATGAAATTTGGTATTCATGGAAGTGTCCTTTAACTGGTCTCCCATGAATATTGAGGGACAACTGTTCACGTACACATTGTCTACTTCTTTTGTGTCTTGACAGATTGTCTCTTTCAAGGAATTGGTTCATTTCATCTAGGTTATCAAATGTGTGGACATAACATTGTTTGTAGCTTGTCCTCATTATACTTTTAAGGTATATGAAATTTGTAGTGATATGCCCTCTTTTATTTTTTAGTAGTAAAAAATTGTGTTCTACTTGTTACTTACTTGGGTAAACACTTGTTGATTTTACTGATCTTCTCAAAGAAGTTTTTTGTTGTTGAATTATTTCTTTTTTTTTTCCTGTTTTCAATTTCAATTATTTTGGCTCTAATTCTAATTATTCATTTTATTATTCCTACTTTGGATATAATATATAGTTTTTTGAGTTGGAGTTGCCCAGACTGGAGTGCAGTGGCCGCTCCTGGCCACCGCAGCCTTGACCTG
>NW_007094500.1:0-1210 GCF_000164805.1 Carlito syrichta
TCCTGGTCCACATACCATCATTTCTCACCTGCATCATGACAACAGACTCTTGCTGGTCTCCCTGCTGCCTACTTCAATTCTAATCATGCAGAGTGGTCCTAAGAAAAATTAAGTCCAATTGTGCCATTCTTTGCTCTAAACCCATCACACTTCAGAGAAGAAGTCAAAATTCATTTACAAGATGAATTAAAAAATGCCCTAGCGTGTTGGGAGCCAACATCTATAGCTACATGGCTGAGGCCTGTAAAGGCCCATCTGGAAGATCGCCTCTGACATAGGATATCAGTTATACCTATAATATTGGCGTGTGATTAGTGACCAGTGTGCATACATGGCAGTAAAACTTATAAGTAAATCTCAATACACCTGATGGAAAGTGCATAGCAGAATTATTTCTCTCTGTCTTTCTAGGTTTTACTTCTTTCTAGATATTTTTTAACTTCTATTTCCTGGTAGACTGGGTAGTCAGCTCTTGTTCCCGAAAGCTGTTTCCCCTAGGGCTAAGATTAGAAACTAAATTACCATGATAGTTTTGTCGCCCTGCCCCTAGCCAGGCAGAACGTTTACTTTTGTTTCGTTAATTACTGAAACTGTCTGCTTCAGCCCATGGCTGCCATCTTGGCAGCCCTGCATTTCCTTGTTCAAGAGTGTGACAGCTACTATTTGATTTTTAGAGTAGACTTGTTAGGATAAAATATATACATATACACTCATAGTTGCGTAAATCTATGCTTTGCTGTTTTGTTTCCTTTTGCTACATTATTCAAATATAATAATCACTATACGATTTATAAAAGAATTAATGATGAGGTATTAGCTTAATAAGATATAGCATAGTATTAAAGTCCAATCACTAAATCATATAAAAATTAAAGTTTAGACATATGAAACATATGAATTATAGTAAAGTTTTGTAGTTTAAGAATAAGTTTTAACTGAGTTATAAGGCATTACGCTAAATCATAATAGGTTAATAGTATAACTGACAGTTAAGTCATTTAACTAAACTTATAGATTATAGTATAGTGTTAAGTTGATAATATTAATTGTTAAAAATATTGGGAGTCAGTGAACTTGGATTGAACCTAGAGTTAACTTAGAAAAGTTTTTTGTATTAATCAGGGTATAGAACAAAGAGTATAATATGAATGATTCATTGAACATTATGGAAAACACTTTGAACGATTTGTATTGAAATTGTGCCCCTGTG
>NW_007094501.1:0-1231 GCF_000164805.1 Carlito syrichta
AAAATAATTTGATGCCAGATACTGCAAAAAATTCCATAATTGCATCTAAGGTATGGTTGCTGATCTCACAGAACTAACCGTCTAATGAGAAATAAAACAAATATGGAAATTAATTACAATATAAAATTGAATAAGATGAGCAAAACTGGAAAAACAGAAGTGCTTACCCAAACTTTAAGACAAACTAAGCAGTGGCTGTTTATTCACATATTTTCTCTAAATACTTAAGTGTTTATTTATATCATTTATTCTTACAATGCTGGGGTTATACTTTGTATTCTGTTTCCTAATTTTTTTAAATTTGGCATATATCATAAAAGTTCTTTCTTATCCTTAATTATGTTTAAAAATACTGCTTGATGGCCAGAAGGTATTCTGTCATATGGGAGATATTTAAACATTCTATTGTTGAATATTGAGTTTGCTTACTCACTGCTTCAAGCCTCAGCAAAAGTAAAGAAAAAGATCAATAAACATTCATTTTTAATGTAAAGTATATTCAAATGTGTTTTCTACTACATGCATCAGGCAAAGTTAGTATCAGATCATACGTTTCACATTTTAATCTACATATAATTGTTACACAGTCCTATTCAGAGTAAATGGGTAACAAATTGCCACAGGTAGATTTTCTTATTTACTAACTTTGCTTTCCAGTTACTTACTTGCATGATTTTCATCATTTACCCAAAGGAAATAATTCTGTACCTGCTGTTATTTGCTTTGACCTATTTATTTATAATAAGCTTATTGGTAGTTCTTTAGGTCTACTGTAAAAAGTATAGATTAGCAACAGTATATTTGAATATTGGGGATTAATCAGAAGGTGTTTCACCTATTATTTCTGTCTCATACTTCCTACGGCCTCATCACTAATTCTGTTAAAATTTATCTCTCTTTGAAACATTTACTTGTATAATAGTGACTCAGTTATTTTAATTAGAGGGCAAGTAGTGGTATCCTGTATTTTAGCCCATTTATTTTTATCCATAAAATCGGGCTCGTAGTTGTACACTGGGATGATGGAAAGAGTAAGTTCTTTAAAAATATTTAAAGCCTCTGCCACCATTTCTGGCCTATAGTAAGCACAAATCAATGACCACTTTCTTTTCTTTTCTTCCTGTTTGTACTGTAAGGAAGAGCATGAACTCATCTGTAGAAGAGTCTGTAAGGAAAAATGCCCTGTCAATTAGAGCCTTTTAAAAAGTGAAAATGTCTGTCAGGGATCTTT
>NW_007094502.1:0-612 GCF_000164805.1 Carlito syrichta
CAGTTATTTGCTGGAGTGGAACTATGGCCTTAAGGACATTTTACTGAAACCTGCTAGCTATTAATGATGAATGTTTCATTGCCTTAAATGGTGGACAACCAAACTCTTCGACGACCAAAATATGAAATGCAAATTTCCAAGTGTAACTTATATTCAGATGAAAAAACATGCAGTCATATACATAAAAATTGTTGCACTCTGTGCCAGGTAACAGCAGTTATTTCAATCTACCCTGTACGAATGTGGAGGTGGGGGGAGTCTAAGTTAAGGAACATCAAAACATCATAGATATATGCTTCATCTTCTTCTTTCTGACCTGTCTTCTTCCTCCCATGTTTTTAAAACACTTTTCACTTCTTGTAAAATTGTGTACTCAAAAGTGAACAACTGAAATCTGAATTCAAAAGTGAACAAACACAGTTTATCAGATTAGTGCTCTACAACAGTACATTGAAGGAGTTTACGAAATGTGCCTTTCTGTGTGGAAGAAAGCGGCTCGAAGGTAGAAATCATATACCCACTGTCCTATGCAGTGGGCCATGACTTGGCCAGGATGATGTGGATCGACTTAAGGGTTACCATTTCAGCATCTCTTTCATCAGGATCCCTTGT
>NW_007094503.1:0-778 GCF_000164805.1 Carlito syrichta
TGTGGAGACCCCGTGACCACCAAGTGACCAGGCCCAGGCCAGACCACCATCTGGCCCCCATGGCCAACTCACAGAATCATTAGCTAAAGAGATCAGGAATGGCACACTGCTGTCCACGGGCCAAGCCTATCTTTGCAATTAGGTTTCATTAGGACACAACCATACCCACTTACTTTGGCCACTTTTTTGCTACAGGGGAAGCGGAGACACAGACCCCATGGCTGGCAAGCACAAATTACTCTCTGGCCTGAAGCATGACGTTTTTCCCTGTTTTGTTGTTTTCCCCAAAGCTTTGGGGTGGTTTGTGACACAGCAAATATTAATCAATACACAAACCTGACCGGGCTTGATGGCTCAGCCTGTCATCTCAGCACTTTGGAAGGCTGAGGCGAGTGGATTGCCTGAGCCCACGGGTTTGAGACCCACCTGGGCAACTTGGCGAGACCTCGTCTCTACAATAAAAATAAAAAATGATCCGGGCATGGTAGTGCACACCTGTAGTTCTGTCTTCCTAGAAGACTGAGGCAGAAAGATTGCTGGAGCCCAGCATGTCGAGGCTACGGTGGCTGGGAGCATGCCACTACACTCCAGTTGGGTGATAGAGTGAGACTCCAACTAAAACTAGCAAACACACAAAAAACACACAAGCCTGAGTTTAACAGCTGTGTATCAGCCATCTCTATCCCACAGATCAAGAAGCTGAGGGTCACGGGGTGAAGGGTCCAGTCGCTTGCCCATGATCACACCGAGGTGAGTCCATGGGGGATCTGGCAAGGCA
>NW_007094504.1:0-732 GCF_000164805.1 Carlito syrichta
CTCTACGATACATCCAAAAATCAGCCAGGTGTGGTAGTGCATGCCTGTAACTCCAACTACTTGGAAGGTTGAGGCGGAAGGGTTGCCAGAGCCCAGCAGTTAGAGGCTGCGGTGGCCGGGAGCGGCCACTGCACTCCAGTCTGGGTGACAGAGTGAGACTCCAACTCAAAAAGAAAAGTGTTGGTGACCACAGATTCTTCGACTCTCATGTATTATACATTGACATGAGACCAAACAGATCCTCAGACAAGGTTTTACTGGGAATTTGTTCAAAGGAGAAAACACGGGAGGAAGATTTGAGAGCTGGCTCCCTGAAGGGGGCTGCCCAGCGCCTTTTATTATGGAAGGAGAGGGGTGAAGCATCAAGAAGGTGTGTGTCAGCAGGAATAAGCTTTAAATATGCAGACATAGAATAAATAAATTTCAAGTATAAAAAATGATGAATTAGCTTAACCTACTTTGGGTTTTTTGTGTTTTGTTTTGTAGATACAGAGTCTTGCTATATTGCCCGGGTTAGAGTGCATCGCAGACTTGAACAATCGGGCTCAAGCGGTCCTCTCACTTCAGCCTTCTGAGTTGCTGGGACTCAAGACACACACCACCATACTCCAGGGTTTTTTTGTATTTTTCATAACGATGAAGTTTCCCGACAAACTTCCAAGCTCAACATATCCTCCTGCCACTGCATCCCAAAAGGCTGGGATCACAGTCATGAGCTTCTATGTCTGACTG
>NW_007094505.1:0-1289 GCF_000164805.1 Carlito syrichta
AAGTCTGGGGCTGACACAAACCCCCTCCTTCCCAGAAATCCTCTGAATGTCAGGCCCACACAGCTGGATTAAAACTGGAAGGGACAAATACAGTTGGAGCCTGGACATCAGTTACAATAGGAGAACTCCATTCCAAGATAGGCCTGGATGTGTCACCCCAGTAAGAGTACATGCCTGGGGAAGAGACAGTCCTGTACCTCCCCACCAGAGATCTCCTTTACCATAGGAGAGTGGGAGGGGAGGCCTGCAGCCCCACCCACCTCCACTGTCCCTCCTCCTTCCCTGCACTATTCTCTGAGAAGAGTGAAAGAGCTGGCTCTGCAGGAGAGACCTGATTAGAGGAAACATTACAGTGCCTACCACAGAGGGCAGTTTTGTTGTTGTTGTTGTTTGCTTTTGGTTTTTGTTTTTTAAATTTTTCAATTACTTTTTATTTTTTATTTATTTTATTTATTTTTTCTTTTGATTTGGAGTCTCACTCTGTCACCCAGACTGGAGCGCAGTGGCCGCTCCCGGCCACCGCAGCCTCGAAACTGCTGGGCTCCGGCGATCCTTCCGCTCAGCCTTCCAAGGAGCCGGAATTACAGGCATGCGCTACCACGCCCGGCTGATTTTTTGATTTATTGTAGAGATGAGGTCTCGCTGCCCAGGCGGGTCTCGAACCCGTGGGCTCAGGCAATCCACTCACCTCAGCCTCTCAAAGGCGCGGGATTACAGGCTGAGCCACCGAGCCCGGCTACTTTTTAAATTAAAAAATTTTAACTGCTTTCTTGCTGATTCATCTATTTTAAAAATATTTTTCCATTGTGCATAAATGTGTTAGTGAGGGTTTGATCTGCATCTTCCCCCCCTCCCAAATTTTTCTTTTCTTTTCCTTTTCTTTTTCTGTTTCTTTCTTCTTTTATTTGTCATTTTCTCTTTATGTGTATGTGAATGATTGAATGTTTATCTTTTGATTTTGTTGTTGTTAGTTTTTGTTCTTTCATCCTTCTGGGTCTTTTTTATATTCATTTTTTATAGTTTAAGGGATATGTCAATAAACGTGTGAAGGTTCGACCTTAACCCTCTTCCTTTTTTTCCCTTCGGTCTTTCTGTTCTTTGTCCCTATTCACATTGTGCTATGCATGTATGTGTGTGTTTAGTTTTCTTGGGGGTTGTTTTACTGCTGATAGGTTTGTTTAGCTTCGTTGTTATTCCAGTTTCTTTTGGAGTGTGTGCGTATGTTTATTGATTCCATTCATTTCCCCTTTGCATCATCCTATAGAGTGATAGTCGGGAGTGGGTCTCAG
>NW_007094506.1:0-1091 GCF_000164805.1 Carlito syrichta
ACCTTAAAATATCTCATATCTAGGTATAAAATTTTTTGAAATAATATATAACTATTTAGTACTTTCCCTTCATGCATCCTTTAAAGAACAATAGCATCCACTGAAAAGTAATGAGGATAATGACAATTATGTTATGATCATAACCTTTATATTGAATAGTGCAGTTTACATATTTTAACTCACTTGAGCCTTCTAGTGGTCCAGTGAGATAAGAAAGAATAAATATTCTCCCCATTCTACAGTTGAGGTAATGAGGTGGAGTCATTAAGACATTGTCTTACCCAAGATCACATAGTAAGAGATGAAGTGGGGATTTGAACCCTAGCAGTTTGGCATAAGAGCCCATGTTCTTAGGTGGAATGAGAATACTTGATATGGCCCCAATTTGATTACTGTCAGGACAACTAATAAAAGAAAGATTAAGTATTGACTACTCTGAAGTCAATAAAGACTTCCATCACTTTTTAAGTTACTAATCTGAAATAAAAATTATCATATTACTAATACTATCAGCTTGATTTTGGGCAAACTCTAACTCATAACTCTTAAAACTGACTCAAAAACTCCTAAACACATTTCTTAAACTCTCTGAACCACAGATACCTTATCTGCAAATATTACTCTTTCTAAAAAGTTTTGTGAAAAATATTTTTAAAAAACGGTACACAATGAAGCTAGCACACTGCTTGCCACACAGTAACGAGTCAATTATATTTCCTTTTGCTACAACTTTTGTTTTTTTAGGTACCAATGATGCTCTGCTTCTTGGGAATTTGTCCTACTCTGGCTATAATGGTGAGATATAAAGACATATCTTTTGTGTGGCAGAGACAGGCTAAAAACAGTTAAAATTATTCCTTTCAAAGATCAACCTGAAAAAGCTTTTGATAAAACACAGCATCCCTTCTTGATAAAACCCTTCAAACATCTAAGTATAGAAGGAACATACCTCAAAACAGTAAGTGCCATCTACAACAGACCAACAGCTAGCATATTGCTAAATGGTCAGAAACTGGACCATTTCCCCTGAAACTGGAACAAGACACGCTGCCCACTGTCACCCTCTTGTTCATATTGTGTTGGAGTCCTAG
>NW_007094507.1:0-491 GCF_000164805.1 Carlito syrichta
CTTGCTTTTCAGCTTCTTTAGGTGGCTTGTTAGGTTGTGAATTTCTGTTCCTTCCATTTTCTTCATGTGTGTTTGTAGGGATATAAATTCCCCTCTTACTACAGCTTTAAGGCATCCCAGAGATTCTGGTAAGATGTTTCTTCATTTTCATTTGTTTCCAGGTATCTTTTGATCCCTGTTTTGATTTCATCATTGACCCAGGAGTTGTTTAGCATCATGCTGTTTAGTGCCAATGTCTTTGTGGGTTTTGGGGGGACTTTGTTGGTGTCAATGTTTATTTTTATTCCACTGTGGTCCGAGAAGGTGCAAGGTAGAATTTCGGTTCTTTTAAATTTGCTTATGCTTGATTTATGGCCGAGTATGTGGTCAATCTTAGAATATGTTCCATGTGGTGATGATTAGAATGTGTATTCTGTGGTCTTTGGATGGAGTGTTCTGTAAGTATCAATTAAGTCCATTTGGTCCAAAGTCACATTGAGGTTCCGGATCTC
>NW_007094508.1:0-962 GCF_000164805.1 Carlito syrichta
AGATGTGTTTTTGGATCCGATGTACTAGAATCTTGTTGAGGAAAAATGCATTTGTGTTCATAAGGGATATTGGCCTTTTGTTCTCTTTCTTTGTTGGATTTTTACCCAATTTGAGTATCAATGTAATATTAGCTTTGTAACATGATTTGGGGAGAATTCCATCTTTCTCAATTGCCTGAAATACTTTCAATAGGATTGGTATTGGCTCCTCCTTGTATGTTTTGCAGAACTCTAATGGAAAGCCATTCGTTCCAGGGCTTTCTTTTTGTAGGTAGTTTTCATGTGACAGAGTCAATTTCCCGGGTTGGTCTATTTAGTGTCTCGATGTCTTGTTTTAACCTGTGCAGGTTGTGTGATGTCAGAAAGTCCTCCATATCATTTAGGTTATCAAGTTTGTTTCCATGTAGGTGTACATAGTAATCTCTGTTAATCTTTTGTGTTTTGGGGGGGGGTCTGTTGTCATTTGATTTTTTGTATTTCTGATTGTGTTTATTTGGGCTTTCTCTCTCTTTTTTCTTGGTCATTCTGGTTAGGGGTCCAGCAATCTTGTTAATTCTTTCAAAGAACCAGCTTTTTGATTTGTTGATTTTTTTCTATGATACCTTTGTCTTTTATGTTCCATATTTGGGCTCTTATTTTGGTATTTTGGATTCTTCTTTTAAAGTTGGTGTTTTGTTGGTCTTCTTTTTCCAGCTCCCTTAGGTGATTTGTTAGGCTCTGCACTTGTGATGTTTCCATTCTCTTGTGTGCTTATAAAGATATAAATTCCCTCTTAGAACTGATTTCATGACATCCCAGAGGTTTTGGTAAGATGCTTCTTCATTTTCATTGTTTCCAGGAATCTTTCAATTTCTTCTTTGATTTCAGTGCTGACCAAGTCGTTGTTCAGCATCGTGCCATTTAGTGTCCATGTCTTTGTGGGCTTTGGGGAAATGTTGGTTTTGATATTTATTTTTATTCCG
>NW_007094509.1:0-922 GCF_000164805.1 Carlito syrichta
CATGTTTCTTTGAGCTACCATCAAAACAGGATACCCTTTTTCAACCTCAGTATTTTTCATACAAAAGCTATACATGCACACACACACAGAGAGAAAGATATATATATATATATGAGAGAGACAGAGAGAGAGAGAGAGACTTGCATCCCATTGGCAGATTTGTAGCTTAATGTACAAAACTAATTTTTTCACAAAGTACCTCTCTCCATCACAAACACATGACACTGTAACTATAGCAACCACGTACCCCGAATTTTCAAGACAATCGAGATTAAACACATTCTTCTGTTCCATTGACCATATTAAGTCCACTCATATTTTCAAAACCATAATAGATTATTTCTGATTCAGACTTAGTAAGTCACATAAATTAGGATTTAAATAATGGCCGAACACACAGGGTTCCTGGAAAATCCCGTGTAGTATCTAGAATATGAGCTAGAGATGGGGAGTGTCTGCTACAGTCTTTCTCCCTGGAGAGCTGTGCTTGTGGACTGACTGAATCCGCATGGAACAATGACAGATGTGACTGTGAGGTTCCAAGGTGGGTCACAGTGTAACACGTAACCAGGGGCAATAGACAGGCACCAAGAAAAACACTTCCCTAGCATTTGGGGTCTAAGGTTGCACCCAGGATCCACCAAGAAGGACTGAACACAAACTCCAAAACAACTATCAGTACCACCAATATATTCTGTTGTGGTATGTGACTTCACGTGCACAATCAGGTGCTTAAAGAAAACTAGATATTTCTTCCAAAAGACCCATGTGAAGTTCTAGAATGTGGTATTTCAATCCACTTCTTAATATGACTTTTTGCAACTGTGAGAATTTGCACTCTAAAAATAGATTAACGATAAGTATAGTGGCCAGTACTTACGGTGTTACATGTTATCTCGTGTATTCATTTCACCAATCACTA
>NW_007094510.1:0-761 GCF_000164805.1 Carlito syrichta
CTGACCTACCTTCTCACCAGCCAGCCCTCTCACCCCACTTCATAGCTCTCCCTCTTCCCTTTCTCTTACATGCTGGTGTTCTAGGGTCTTTTCTTCAGAAACCTTCTCTTCTTTAGACTACCTTCTTCCTATGTGACCTCAGCCATCATCATGAGAGGATGACTCCTTAAGCTTTCTCTACACCTTAGATTCTCCCCTGAGCTCCAGAGACATACCCTCACCCCATCTCAGATTCTGCAAACCCAGAATGCACTCATTTTCTTCCACAAAAGATGTACTGTACTTAAACCTATCTTCCAGTGATATTCCCCATCTCCGTGGAGCCAGCCTAGACACCAAGCTGGGCCTTTTTCTTGGCTTCTGCACTTAAGTGTCTGTTCCACTCCGATCTCATCAGTCAGCAAGTCTTTCAGATTCTCCCTCCTGCGATTCCTAAAGTTCTTCCAAGCCTTCGCCCATTTCCTTGGTGTAGAAGGTAAGACCCTCAAATCTCTCATCCAGTTTACTAAAAAACGATCATGGGTCACAAGCAATGAGAATACGTTCTGAGAAATGCATCACTAGGCAATTTTGTGGTTGTACAGACATCATGGAGTAGACACACAAACCTAGGTGGTACATCTATTTTATTGACATTTATATATTTCATATAGAAAACCAAATGTCCCAGCACCTTGGTGAACATCAACCATCTCCCCTCCCTGATCTGCAATGCCATCATCAAGTGCCATAGATTGCAATTCCATTTATGCCCTATTGTG
>NW_007094511.1:0-683 GCF_000164805.1 Carlito syrichta
CACTACATAATGATAAAAGGTTCACTCCATCAACAAGAAATATCTATCCTAAACATATATGCACCCAACATAGGTGCACCAACATTCATAAAGCAACTTCTAGGAAAACTAAAGAAAGACATTGACTCTAACACCATAATAACTGGGGACTTTAATACACCACTCACAACCTTAGACAGATCATCAGGACAAAAAATCAGCAAGGAGATCCGGAACCTCAATGAGACTCTGGACCAAATGGACTTAATTGATACCTATAGAACACTCCATCCAAAGACCACAGAATACACATTCTACTCATCACTACATGGAACATATTCTAAGATCGACCACATAATTGGACACAAATCAAGTATAAGCAAATTTAAAAGGACTGAAATTCTGCCATGCACCTTCTCGGACCACAGTGGAATAAAAATAAACATTGACACCAACAAAGTCCCCCCAAAACCCACAAAGACATGGACACTAAACAGCATGATGCTAAATAACTCCTGGGTCAATGATGACATCAAAATAGAGATCAAAAAATACCTGGAAACAAATGAAAATAAAGAAACATCTTACCAAAATCTCTGGGATGCCTTAAAAGCTGTAATAAGAGGGGAATTTATATCCCTACAACCACACATGAGGAAAATGGAAGGAACAGAAATTGACAATCTAACAAGCCACCTAAAGAA
>NW_007094512.1:0-721 GCF_000164805.1 Carlito syrichta
ACACATTTTTATTTATAGATGGATATTTTACTAAACTTAAATAATATCCTCAAAGCTGAAATGTATTTTTAAAATTTATTAATTGTTGCAAAACCAAAGAATAAGTCAATACAATATTACATCAGTAGTATGACTTAGTTATATCTTTTCAATCTTTTGTTTTTGTTAAAATCAACTTATTAGTTATTTAACAGTTATCTACACAGCATTTTTTATCAAGCTGTAACCAAAAACATCAGCATTTGAATAATTATATGTACCTATACATATAGGTACATATAATTTGAATAATTGTATGTACCTATATGTATAGGTACATATAATTATTAAGTAAATCATTGTGCAGATCTTTTTTTAATAGTAATGATAACTATTTTTATTCATATATGAATGAAATATATTAATCAATATTTGCTCTTTTGTCATTATTATTATTTGCCCTATTTCTTGACTATAAAGTAATTTGGTCACATAGAGGAATTTGATCTAAAAATGATATTTTCTGTGTCTCAGACACACAAGATATGCCACAACCACAATATCAACAATTTCCAATACTTACTAATCGGCTCCTGTGTGTTCTAGGGCTTACTGGGCACTGATCTAGGAGTTAGGATACAACAGTGAACTAAACAGACAAAAGTTTTGTGCTTTGTTGAATTCACACTCAAGTGAGGAAAGATAAGTATAATACATAACAAATATATCATGTAATATGTTA
>NW_007094513.1:0-920 GCF_000164805.1 Carlito syrichta
CCCTTTATTGGGGTAAATTTACATACAATAAAATGCACCCATGAATTATGACAGATGTGATACCTGTGTAACTATTGTCATAATTCAGATATAGAACATTTACATCAGTCAAAAACCATTATTTTAAAATAGAAAAACTAGTGTCTTATATAGTAGTAATGCAATGGAGAAGTCACTGTGTAAAGCAAAATATCAACCATAAAAGAGAATGAGTAAGTGCTAGCTATAATTACAAAATGAGGGGAAGGCATGTTCATTTTGAGGGAGGTGGGACAGGTCAGGTGTACTGCACATGATTGCTTCTGTACTATACTGGTTCTTTGGTGGAAGAGCTCATTCACAATCCATTACGTGTTTGGAGTGGGACTGTTTTATCCTCAGCTCCAGTCTCATCATTTCTGCTGCAGTTCTTAGAAATAAATCTCTCTTACCACTAATATTATTGAATGTAAATTTGGAGAAGCTGAGAGAGCCACCACAAATGAAGCCACCCCAGATAAAGGTCAGCTTGAGGATGGAAACATAAACCTTGTGCTGATATCATCACTTAGATCCCCAGAGGCTGTAGGATCTAGGTCTACCCAGGGATTTCTCAGATGCAGAAGGATCTATGGGTGCTTCATCATGGACCAGACCTGTTCCCAAGCTTGTGTTCAGGAAGCAGTGAGTGAATGGTCCATGCCCACTTGTGATTATATAGGCTCAGAGACAACATGTATGGGAGTGCTTTGCCAGTGTTAAGGTTTCTACAAATGGGAGTTAGTTGTATGGTAGGTGTAAAGTTAGTTGGACCATTGAGTTCAGACATAACATGATTTTAAAATGCATTGATACTGAAAGCAGAACTATTCGGAATAATTGTTTAGCCAATTTTAAGAAGTCCAGACATTTATCTAAATAATTTAGGTCAAATAATGTTG
>NW_007094514.1:0-1496 GCF_000164805.1 Carlito syrichta
CTCAGTTATGTGAACCTTTTTTCTTAAATTAGTCTGAGTCAAATTTATTTCACTTGTAACTGGGAAAAACTCAATTAACACATGCAATAAATCTCAACTCCTTCATTTGAAAAATGCAAATAATATTATAAAACATTTCCTAGCTTTATTCATAGGATTAAGCAATATAACTTATATAACAAGTTTGGTTCACTCTCAGGCATATAAGTACTTAGTATGTACTAATTTTTATTAGCCATTATTACTAATTAGTCATAAAGAGTACTACTGCCCTTTGGTAACAGTAATATTTTAAAAATTGATATTCTAAGACTATTATATCATTATATCAGATTTCTATACTCTCAAAAGGAAGCTACAACTGAAACTTATGAAGATTTTACTTACACACATAAAGGAGATTATTTACTTTGCAAATATTTCTATGTTGTAATCAGTGCACTAGATAATTATTCTCTTGATTTGGAAGTCATTGCAAGTCTTTATAGATCATCATTGTATCTTATTAAAATCAAACACGTAAGAAAATTATTCTTAGGTAACTGAACTTCTACTACAAGTCATAACTTTGAGTTTATAGGAGACAATCTTATTTGAGTCCTAAGGATTTTTTTAAAATAAATTACCCCAAGTTCAAGGACAATATTTCATTCCAACCATATGGCACCTAACATATTAATGACAGGAACACTATGATGACTATCAAATTATGCCAATGAAATAAAAGATAACTAGTTGGATACAAGTAGACACAGACTTTAAAATTCCATAAGTTAATCATTGATTTTTGGAAAATTTGATCCCTAGATTGCACAGTAACAATTCAGCAATGACACATGGAAATAAATCAAGAAGACACAGGTGTTATGGAGACATTGTTCTACATTTCTACAGACATGTTGAACGATCTTTTATAGATTTGGTCTATTAGTTCCTTTGAAAAATCCTCTTTGACTTATTCACTTAATTCAATAATAATCAACCCTAACTTAATATGAGGCACTGCAACAGTAACTTGATAAACCATTTGCAAAGAGGATAAACAACAAATTATAATATATTGTTATAACTACAAAGTGCTTTAGGAGCAGGTAAAAGCTTCTCAAAGGAAGCTGAAATCTGAAGAAAACCTAGAAATTCACCAGATTTTAAAAAAGTGGAATGGTGCAGAGACAGGATTATACAAAGAAAGGGAACCACATATACAAAATCAAGGCAACATACAGATAGCATGATAAATTCAAAGATGTAATCATATTTTAATGTGAATGGAGTTTAGAATGTCAGTCACAGGAAAATCAAGTAATGAAACAGAGAAGTATGAAGAAAACAGATCAGAGTATGAAAGAAGATAAGTCTATATTCTTGGAATAATGGAAAACTGTTTAAAGGGCTGTATTTTGTTTTGTTTTATACAGAGGTATGTTGGGTATTCTCCATTAGGCCTTCAGTTCCATCTACTCTTCTCCCTCAATTCTGTGGTCCAATAGACTGAC
>NW_007094515.1:0-1478 GCF_000164805.1 Carlito syrichta
ACTAATATTTTATTAAGACTATATTTACCTACTATGTTTTGTAAATAAATCTGGTTTAATAATAAGATACAACTAAAATTGCAAAACAGTATCTAAAATTTTAAATCAATTATAATAGTAATATTTACTAGAAGATAAAATATTTTTATAGACTTTATGTTATCACATAGCTATGAAAAGTCTCCTTATATAGAATTAACCTGGTTTAAGGCCTTGTTCAATTTACTGTTCGTTTCCTGCTTAAACGCTTCATCTGGTAGAGTTTGTGAGCTAAAGCTAATTACTAAGAGAATTATTATAACAAGTTATCTTGCACATCAATGATTATAGTAGTTATATCCAAAATTTCCACTAACCCAAAGTTTTAGAAAAGAAAAAAAATAATAACCTTTTTTTCATAGGCATTGGAGTTCTCTTGCTCTGAAGCTGTGAGTCAGGACTGACTCTCCAAATTACGGGTGGTGTTTAACAGAACTGACTGCCATAATGGTATGCCTAGCTTGAACGGCCACAGATAAAGGTCCTTTGCACATTACTGCCTTCTGTTTTCTCAGTCATCTCTAGGTCATTCTGAATACATTGGATTCACTTTTATAAATGGTGAGGGTGAGGTTCAGAGAGATCAAGTATTCTTTCAAGTTGAAACATAGCAAATGCCCAACCAAGCCAAAGTCCAAGGCTGACTAGGATGCACACCTGGGTGGGGTTAAGGAGGAGCTTACAGCTTTCAACACAAGAGAGCTTGTGTGCATCTTGGAGCCCAGAGCACTCCATGGAGGACATTCGCTGCCTTTTTGGCTTTGCATATCAGAGTTGAGAAACAGCTTATGATAATTAGTACATTAATTAGAGATGGACATCGACCATATAATGTGACACAAAATGGCAAACAACAAGAGAAGCAGAATGGATATTTATTAAAATTAAAAATAGCCAGTAATAACATTCAATTATTTAGCAAACAGATAGTAAATGAAGACAGCAATCAGACAGTAAGATAAAGCAATAATTCAACAAACATTTGCACCTGTGAGGCCTTGGGACAGCCAGGCCAGGTAAGAAGTCCACGCAGGGTGCAGGCTTTGTGCTTTAGCAAGCAGCAGGTGTGGCTGCCTTTTGGGAAGTGCCACACTTAGCCTGCAGAGAGGGGACAGAGAAGTGTCTGAACAATCCCCGGGGTGATGACTTGGAGTAGAGAACCACCCCCAACCTTGGTTTTGACAGCTTTCCTGTTGCATCCAGATTCGGCCCCAAAGGTTGAAGTGGAGTGGACTAGCAAGAAGTCAAACAGTGTGAGTTGGCTCCAAGCCCCCTGCTCCATGACTGTTAGGTCCATGTGTGTGGCCAGACACAAGTGTGTTCACCCTGAAATAGTCCTCCTGTCAGTCAGGAAGCAGCCAGAAAGCAGATGCATCCTCAGATGGGGGCACTTGGGAAGAATTTCAGGGGGGGATTCTGTCAGGGCTGTGAGCAGGAGA
>NW_007094516.1:0-1015 GCF_000164805.1 Carlito syrichta
TCAGTTTCTAAGAATCAACTAGAAAGAGGCATTCCTAGCAAAACACAGAAGGAATAGCTGTTCCATGCTATCATCAATTATTAGGGAAACGTGATTTTTTTTTTAAATTGCTTATTGAACTCTATTAGTAAATGTACCTTGAACTCTGAAAGTTGAATAACTGAACAAATTAACAAGGCAAACAAGTTTCTGGCAGTTATATCTGACCTAAGTTAGAAAAGGATTGTAAATGCTTCGTTATTTACATCCTTCCTCCAATTCACACATCTTCCTAGAAAGTATTTTTAAAAGACTCACAAAACATATAAATTCAAACTTTGCCTACTGTGACTCTAATGAAGGAGACCCATATATTCCTCAATGCCTGGCCTCCTACCCCTCTAGAAAGGCACTAAACTGCTAAGCATTGTGTAAAAGTTTAAAAATCTCGATTGGACATGACATAAACAAGCTGAATGATTCCACTAGTTTCTCTTTCACTGGTACAATAATGGCACTAAGTGCAGAATTTACCTTGTGTCTGAACAAGGCTCTTTTGAAAAGTTTAAACTGTTTTGCAGCATAGGTAAGATTAATCAGGAGAGCCAGTGCAAATACCAACCAGCAGTGTGTACCTGTGTGATGATGGTGACTCACTCACCCTCTCCCAGCCTCAGTTTCTCACTTTTCTTGACCACATACAGTTGTTGAAAGGTTGAAATGAGGTTATGTAAATAGTTATACTTGTTTATTATTAAATACTAATGTCCATGTTTTTTGTTCTCTGTACACATGCACATAATCCTTTTTATGGAAAGGAGAAGCATATGGACATTTCTTGCTCTTTTGGCATCCATATTGTTTTTCTGGCTATCTGCCAGGGTGTGTTTATTATGCACACGTTTTCTGTGTGCCCATAAGTGTTTTTGTACATCACTGCTTTTACTCTATGACGAATATGTAAATTCCTGTGACCTCTGTGGCAGAGACAGTCCTAGGTGTCTTAGCTTGATTCCTAATTTGAGGGACCTGATTG
>NW_007094517.1:0-817 GCF_000164805.1 Carlito syrichta
ATCTTTGACAAGCCTCCACTACCTACCAGTGGGGAGAGGAGAACCTGTCCAATAAATGGTGCTGGGAAAACTGGCTGATCACATGCAGAAGATTGACACAGGACCCCTATCTATCCCCATGCACAAAGGTTAACTCCAAATGAATCAGAAACCTAAATGTAAAACCTCAAACCATAAGAACCTTAGAAAATGAAGGAAATATCCTCATGGAAATCGGAACTGGCATCCAATTCCTGAACAAAACCCGAAACCCACAGGTCATAAGAGAGAAGATAGACAAGTGGGACCTTATTAAACTGACAAGCTTCTGCAAAGCCAAAGAAACCATCAAGAGAGCAGGGAGACAGCCTACAGACTGGGAAAAAGTATTTGCCAACACCAGGTCTGACAAAGGCTTAACATCTTGGATCTACAAGGAACTCAAATGTGCTGAAAAGAAAAAAACAAACAACCCCATTATAAAATGGGCAAAAGATATGAACAGACACTTCACAAAGGAAGACATCCGAGCAGCCAACAGACACATGAAGAAATGTTCAACCTCACTAATCATCAGGGAGATGCAAATCGATACCACCTAACTCCAGTCAGAATGGCAATTATCAACAACTCAAAAAATAACAGCTGCTGGAGAGGATGTGGTGAAAAGGGAACACTTCTACACTGTTGGTGGGGGTGTAAACTAATGCAACCTCTGTGGAAAGCAGTGTGGCAATTCCTAAAAGCTCTAAATATCAACCTCCCATATGACCCTGCAATCCCCCTACTGGGAATATATCCTGAAGAACCCAAATCACTCTATAAAAAAGATACCTGC
>NW_007094518.1:0-870 GCF_000164805.1 Carlito syrichta
ATTAACAGGATCACAGAGAAGGGGAGACATGAGAACATACCCCAATATGAAATTACAAGATGAAGTAAAGGGGCCTGGCCACTCCAGCTACTGATAACTGTATTGAAATTAAAAAAGAACTTTTGTCACTTCTTCGCTGGCCAATAGGGCCAATTATCTAAAACTCTTTGCTAGAATTCAAAAACATACCAGAGCAAGGCCCTTCAACCAAACTCAGATAATTACTTTTGACAAATGTTCTGCTTGAACATAATGGAGTTGCTCAAATGCTTTTAAAAATGACCACACTTAAAACAGTAAAACAATCTTTACAAAGTCAACCCAATAACACATCCTGGTGCATTCGCCCCCAACACACACACACACACACACACACACACACACACACACACAAACACACACAGTCACATACCCTCGGTGCCTGCAGTTGACTTTCTTTCGGCCAACTGATAACAGATGGTAAGTTGGTGAATAAATATTTAATTTATGCAACCCAAATCCTGAAAGTCTGAGTTTCAAATGTAATGCCTTGCATTCCCGAAGCAAACTGTACAGAAATATATTTTTTTTAAAAACTACATTTCCAGCTGTCCTTTAAAAGAAGAAAATGAAAATAAATAAAAGAAAAACCCACACATATGCATGCACCAAACGAAAGATGCTGAAGACCCTCTGCCAATCAGCATTTCTATAGAGACATTCTTTCCATGATAAAACAAACACTCCAGCCAGGTTCGGTGGCTAAGCCTGTAATCCTGCGCCTTTGGGAGGCTGAGGTGAGTGGATTGCTGGGCAGGTGAGACCTCATCTCTACAATAAATCAAAAAAATTAGCCGGGTGAGGTAGCGTGCGCCTGTAGTTCCAGCTACT
>NW_007094519.1:0-914 GCF_000164805.1 Carlito syrichta
ATTACTGTCAGCTGGAGTTAAAACAGAGCAGCATTCAAAAATACATCAGGGAGCTGATAAGCGTCACCAAGATTTTGCATCTAGATTGTTGCAGGTTGTAGGTCGAATAGCGGTAGATGAAGAGGTAGGGACTCTTGGTAAAACAACTGGCCTATGAAAATGCCCATTCTGCCTGCCAAGCAGCCATTCATCCCTATGGTTAAAAAAGGGGATTTAACAGATTATATTCTCTTGTGTGTTGATATTGGGCCTGCCTATATGCAAGGGATGGCTATAGCTGCAGTTTTACAAGGTACTCCTCCCCACAAAAATTTTAATGGAGGAACCCAAGGCACCTGCTTTACCTGTGGGCAAATGGTCCATTTCAGCAGGGAATGCCCCGCACATAATCCCTATTCAGGACCACCCTCCAGAAGGGGTCGCATTACATCTATGTGCCCATGATGCAAGCGAGGTATTCACTGGGCTAATGAACGCCATTCCAGGATGGATGCAAATGGAAATCCCCTGTCGGGAAACTTCTTGAGGGGCCAGCCCCTGGCCCCTTAAGCAATTGTGGCTATGTCCATTTACTCCCTGGTGGAAGCCCTTCTAGCTGCAACAAGTCACCACCCCCACGTGTACTTGGAAAGTCCATTCAAGTTTCCACATGGCTTACTAGGTCTCTTCTCAAGGGGGTGGCTGGGACCAAAGGATTTTAAAAATTCTTTTTGTTGTTTTCTTATGATAAATCTCTCTCAAGTTATATGTTTAAAATAATCTAAGCCTAACTTTTTTTTCTTCTTTTTGAGTTCTAGTCTCACTGTGTTGTCTAGGCTGGAATACAGTGGGAACGCCCCCAGTCACCACAAACCTCGATCTGCTGGGCTCAGGTGATTCCTTCTATCTCAGCTTTCCAATTAGTGGGAGCTACA
>NW_007094520.1:0-1112 GCF_000164805.1 Carlito syrichta
TATGTGGCTCATGTAATTAACTCACTAATCCAGAGTGGGCTTCTGTTGTGAGTCTCCTTACTGTCTAGATGAGTAAACTGAGGCTAAAAGAGTTCACAAACTTGCCTAAAGTCAAACAGATTGTAAGCGGCAGATCTGCGATTCATAACCAGTCGATGTGAGAGCTAACTGGAGGCCCTTAGCTAGTCTGCCTCTAAACAACCCTACATGGGACACAGGAAGAAGATAACCAGAAGAACCTGGAAGAAAAGGAATCGAGAATACACAAAGACTTTCCCCAGTCACTTGGCAGGTTTTCACTACAACTTTATCAAGAGAAAGTAGAGATTTGCATCAGCACCTCATTACACAGATGACCTTCACAAGACCTTCAACTTGAGGCTTAATTAGATCCAGGGGAAAGGTTGCGGGTAAAATGTGATAAGTTAGGTTTTATTTCTGGAAAACCATTAGAATCAATAAAAATACGAAAATAATCACAAGAATACATAAAGAAACACAAATGTAAGCTTTTTGTGTGGACATTTCTTATGTTAAACACTTAAGTTTTGTTTCTGCACATACTAGTCTTGTTGAATCAATGAAGTTTGTGAAAGGGTTTAGTCTTTTTACCTCAACATAACCATTAGAAAACATTTAGGCCGGGCTCGGTGGCTCAGCCTGTAATGCCGCACTTTGGGAGGCCGAGATGAGTGGATTGCCTGAGTCTGCGGGTTCGAGACCCACCTGGGCAACTTGGCGAACCCTTACCTCTACAATAAATCAAAAAATCAGCCAGGCATGGTAGCCCATGCCTTTAATTCCAGCTACTAGGAAGGCTGAGGTGGAAGGATCGCCGGAGCCCAGCAGGTCGAGGCTGCGGTGGCCGGGAGCGGCCACTGCACTCTGGTCTGGGCGACAGAGTGAGACTTCAACTCAAAAAAAAAAAAAAAGAAAAAGCCAGGCTCGGTGATTCAGCCTGTAATCCCACGCCTTTGGGAGACTGAAGTGAGTGAATTGCCTGAGCCCACCGGTTCAAGACCCGCCTGGGCAACTTGGCAAAGACCTCATCTCTACAATAAATTAAAAAATAAGCCGGGCATGGTAGCACATGCCTGTAGATCCAGCTACTT
>NW_007094521.1:0-850 GCF_000164805.1 Carlito syrichta
TCCATGGCTACCAACAACATCATTAATTCAAACAATGGAAAAAATCCCAAACCTACTCAATGCCAAGAATGGGGGGATCATTAAATAGATTGCTTCTCAGCCGGACTCGGTGACTCAGCCTGTAATCCCGCGCCTTTGGGAGGCTGAGGTGAGTGGAATGCCTGAGTCCGCGGGTTCGAGACCCACCTGGGCAGGCGAGATCTCATCTCAACAATAAATAAAAAAATTAGCCGGGCATGGTAGCGTGCACCTGTAATTCCGGCTACTCGGAAGGCTGAGGCGGAAGGATCGCCGGAGCCCAGCAGATCGAGGCTGCGGTGGCCGGGAGCGGCCACTGCACTCCAGTCTGGGCGACAGAGTGAGACTCCAACTCAAAAAAAAAAAAAAATAGATTTCTTCTCAAAAAGACTGGCATGTTTCTAAGAACAGTAAATAATAAATGTTTAGGGTATCATTTTGATTGAAAAAGTCTGGGAACAAAACAGAACATAAAACATGATCTTTATTTGTGATTATATTTACATGTCTAACAAAAATAGAGGAATATTGCCAAGGGTCAAATCTGAATGGAAGGATGATTTCTCTTATGTGAATTCTTGTATTTTCTTAAATTATGTTCAAATTATTTGTACCAGAAGGAAATAAATCAGTAAACTATTTTAGTCTATCTGTATGTAATTCAGAACATCAACAGGACCCTTGGGAGTGAAGTGGCCCACACGCAGCACTCACTCTTTCAGCCATCAGGTATTACTTTCCCTTCTTAGCTGAGTCGTGAATTGACCACTGGACCTCATGTGTGGGTCCCTCCAGCCCCTCTGCTCCTCTCCTGGCTGAATACAGTTCATCA
>NW_007094522.1:0-780 GCF_000164805.1 Carlito syrichta
TAGACTAACCTCTGCTTTTACAACGGGATGTAAATGATAAAGCGATAAGCCCCTTTCAGACATTCCTACAAGGTGGCAGCAGACTCAGAGGCACCAGCTGCTCTCTATCACCGGTGATAATTTATTCCAGTGATAATTTACACACAGTGGCTATGTAAACCTGCAGGGAACAAAGACTTTTATAAAAGTAACCACCTTGCTATAATAAGCTTGTGATATTTTATAAATTCCCAGAATTAGTATATGATTTTCTACCCCACATTCACTATATGGGTTTGCAGCATTCACATTTAAAACTTTGTTAAGTTTGGCTTTTGTTGTCCCATAATGACCATGTTATGTTATGTAAAGCAAACAAGCTTTCCTAAGCATACCTTGGGATGGAAACTTAAAGGGCTAATGTAACCCTTTGCCTGCCAGCTCAGGTTACTTCATACGCAGGGACTGTATGGACCTAACTTATCTAACATTCCACTCGGCCCATTAAGTGGGTTTCTGTCAATCATGGGCAGCACCCACCAATACCAAGTGTTCCCGTACCCATTAGGAGAAATTACCCAATCATGTAGAATCAGGTTTGAAGTTCTTTCCCCTCCCTCTGTAATTGTGCATAAAAACTGCTTGCCATTATGAATCGGGGCTCTCATCCCTGAAGCTGCTGCTTCGGGCGTGAGCCCAGACTCGAACCTGAATAAAGACCCTCGTGTGTTTGCATCGGAGCTGGCTCTTTGTGTCTCTATCTCTCTCATTAGAGTCCCAGGTTCAACAGTATTATGATCA
>NW_007094523.1:0-741 GCF_000164805.1 Carlito syrichta
AACAAGCACATTCCTTACATGAATGGGAAGGTGTTTTCCTGGTGAACAAAGAGTCAAATCCTCCTTTGACGTGTTTTTTTAAAGTATTCAAAAGAATGGAGATCTGGTGGGAACAGTGAAAATCTTTAAAGTTTCTGTCTCTAGCCCTGTGAGGGAAAGTAGAGGAAGATGCAATAAACGTCAGCAAGAGAAGACTAACGACCTGAAGTACTTTGAATGTGTTTGACTGCGGGTTTTTTGGGAACAGAACAGAAAGGTTGGAAATTTGCTGTTGTTCTGAGTTTTCTCTTTAAGATCGGGGGTAAATTATTTCCTGGGAAGCTGCTTCTCACTGTAAGCTCTTTCAATATCTGTGCTGATAATCTAATCTGAATATATTGGGCTTTATTGAGACCTTCCCTTTGAAATGGATTTGCTATCTATTTATTATTAAACTACTATTTGTTTATATAGAATGTAAAGTGCCTTATCCTTTATGTAGACCTTGACGTTTTAAACGTGAAGTAGAATTGTTTTATCAATTGTGAAAATATTTGTTCTCTGAAAGCTGATTTTAAACAATAAAGTAGGATGACTCTTGAAATAAATAAAACTCATAGCAGAACTTATATAATGGATAAATCTGAGATAAGAACAGTGAGTGGTGTTTTTTATAAAATATACCCCAAAGCTAATGCTTTGTAAATACTACCATTTTTTTTAATGACTATAGTGTAACTACATTCCGGATGAGATAAATTT
>NW_007094524.1:0-1490 GCF_000164805.1 Carlito syrichta
ATTCCTGCCCTCCCCCATCCATACTTTATTTTTTTGCCATCTGAGTGCCAACACTGGCATCAGAAAACCTTCAGAGTCTTTTTTAATAATTCAGATCATTTAGGGCTGAAGTTCTTTTTGTTCAGAATATGTTGGCTTCTGTTATCAAAACCGAAGGGTGAAGACTCTCAAGTTCCCATCATTCTTCCAGCCTGAGAGATGTGAAGATAAGTGAAAACTAGCATTTTCCAGGTAAATCTTGATTTGCTGAGTGCCTGCTATGTGCCAGACATTGTATCCTGGGCCAAGTCCTTTTAAAGGGACTCAGGAAGGGCATTTACTCTTTTGGCTGCTAGAATATGATTTTCTTTTATCATCATGCCAATCAGTGAATGCTGGTGTGTGAATGACTGAGTGGAAAAGGGAGAGTCATGCTTTCTTGTCCCCTACTGAGTTGGTAGCAGATTCAGGGCAGGGTTTTGAGTCTTCTACTCCCTATTACACTATTAGCCCTAAACTCAAAGAAGTTGATAGGTTTTGTCATTCTTTTTAACAAGGGGAACATTTTTTTTCACAGCATAAGAAGAAAGCTAACTGGAATTAACTTATACTTTATTTTTAAAAATCAGTGCATGCCTAGAGGCCAAATAGTAGAATTGTCAAACCATTAGAAATTTTCTAAATCAGAATGAAAACAAATACCAAGGGAAAATAAATATGCCCTTCTGAACTGTGTGTAATTGGGTTCCGAGAAAACTTTCTAATTTTATTTGCTTTCATTTTTATGCTACTTCACATCACCCCAAGTTGCTAGGCAACAAAATTATTATGGAACTGGCTCAGAATTTGCTGTATAGTAATCAGTCTCCGTGACTGAAAACACAGAGAGAATGTCAATGAGGGAGAAAGGTTTTATTCTCCTGAATCTAGATAAAGCACATGAAAATTTGCTCCTGTCCACAGGAGATTCTTACTCCTTGTCAAAGGAACAATAGGCAGCATTTATAAAAATATGATCTTTGTGCACATTGCTAGGTTACTTCATTTTAAGTCTTTTTCTTTACAATGCAAAATGATTTTTAAATACCAAGAGAGATAAGCAATAAGGAGTAGTGAAAATGGGAAGCTGATAGTGTCATTAAGGCATTGACTATAGTAATAAATATATTAGATTACATGAAGATAAAAGATATTTGAATACTAGCCAAGAAAGGGCTCCAGTCAGCCACAAACTACAGTGAGACACTGCCAGTTTTAAAATCTCCTTTTCGTTTTTCTGAGTTTCTCAAAGTGGGCAATTTAGTGCTGACCCTTAAAATGTTTTTTGCTGAGTGAAATAATTTCCCCCGAATTATGAACACACGTTCTGTTCTTGTTTCTTATTATTTTTTTTGAGTTGGAGTCTCACTCTTTCACCCAGACTGGCGTGCAGTGTCCGCTTCTGGCCACCGCAGCCTCGACCTGCTGGACTCCGACGATTCTTCCGCCTCAACCTTCCGAGTAGCCGGAAT
>NW_007094525.1:0-1202 GCF_000164805.1 Carlito syrichta
CATGCCACCCAGCCCAGCCTCAGCAGGGTTCTGAGAGTCCAGCTGAGCAGAGTAGTTGGAGTGTGTGTGTGAGTGTGTGAATGAGAGTGTACAGTACAGAGCGGTTGAGTTGTCACGTGGGTTCGAGCAGAAGTTACAAATGCCAAGGCAGGACAGAGGGAAACAGCAGGCCCCGCCTGCACTGGGTGGACAGGATCCCATGCATTTGGGGGAGGCGGCGGCATTGGAGCGTGATGTGAAATGTCTCTTGACGGTTTAGGGCGTGGCCGGGGCAGGGGTCAGCAGGGAGTTTGCGCGCCCGATTTTACACGCGGCCGTTCATTTTCCGTTATATTAAAATGTATTGTGAGGGGGGCCGAGCTCAGCAGCTCCTGAGCTGTCAGAGTGGAGGCCAGGGATCCCATTCTGCTGCTGCCCCCACCAGCTCCCCTCCACTGCCCGGTTTTTTCCTCCAGACCAATGACGACAACACCCGTGCCCTCCCCCCACCTCCGAAAAAGGGAGTGCGGACACAGAGTCATTGGGGTTATTGGGCCTGAGTGGAACACAAAGCAACCCCTGGAATTCGCCAGCTCGTCATCAGACGCATCAATGAGATGCATTAAACGAAAGACAAGATGAAGAAAGATCACACCTGGGTGGACGCTGCCTTTCTGGTAGGTAGCTCCCCCAACCCTTCAACCACACTGTCTGCAGGCTCCACTGCTCTCCTGGCAGCAGCCTATGGCGCCAGAGATGACACATTCCTTCCCCAGTCACTGCTTGCTTGCCATGCTCTTGCTGTTTCTCATTCGGTGGGTGTGGGTTCGCCCCTGACCCGTGTGTGTGTGTGTGTGTGTGTGTGTGTGTGTGTGTGTGTGTGTGTGTGTGTGTGTGAATGCGCGTGTTTATATATGCCCAAGAATGCTCGGTGGCATGTAGCGACTCTCTCCTTGAGCCCGCACCAGGAATCTCCGAGAAACTACTCCCAGAACTGTGCTCAGTGGGCTTGGCAGTGGGTCTCTAGGGTGAAGCACTTGGTGTTTTCTCTCCAGTCTCTGCTGCTCAGGAGACCTGAGTGTAGCAAATACGGCACACTTTCCACTCCTCCACCATTCGAATTTTGTGACTAACTCTGTGCACTGTCTTTGTGTATGTGCAGCATTTCTGAGTCAAACATTCTATGTGAATTTGCACGGCGTGTCAGACACGGATTTTGGGTT
>NW_007094526.1:0-832 GCF_000164805.1 Carlito syrichta
GATTCCTCTTTAGACAGGTCCTTCTGTCCCACCATGTTGCGAGGTCACCAGCAGGCAGACACACAGGCAGATTCCTGGAGTCTGGAGCTGCCAACTGGTCAGTGATGCCATGGGGTGTTGGGAGCCAACATCTATAGCTACATGGCTGAGGCCTGTGGGGGCCCATCTGGAGGATCGCCTCTGACGTGGGATATCAGTTATGCCTATGATATTGGCGTGTGATTGGTGACCAGTGTGCATACATGGCAGTAAAACTTATAAGTAAATCTCAATACACCTGATGGAAAGTGCATAGCAGAATTATTTCTCTCTGTCTTTCTAAGTTTTACTTCTTTCTAGATATTTTTTAACTTCTATTTCCTGGTAGACTGGGTAGTCAGCTCTTGTTCCCGAAAGCTGTTTCCCCTAGGGCTAAGATTAGAAGCTAAATTACCATGATAGTTTTGTTGCCCTGCCCCTAGCCAGGTAGAACGTTTTCTTTTGTTTCGTTAATTACCGAAACTCTGTCTGCTTCAGCCCATGGCCGCCATCTTGGCAAACTTGCATTTCCTTGTTCAAGAGTGTGACAGCTACTATTTGATTTTTAGAGTAGACTTGTTAGGATAAAATATATACATATACACTCATAGCTGCGTAAATCTATGCTTGCTGTTTTGTTTCCTTTTGCTACATTATTCAAGTGTAATAGTTATTATACGATTTATAAAGAATTAACGATAGGTATTAGCTTAATAGGATATAGCATAGTATTAAAGTTCAATAACTAGATCATATAAAAATTTAAGTTTAGACTATGAAACATAATGAATTATAGTAAAGTTTTGTAGTTTAA
>NW_007094527.1:0-961 GCF_000164805.1 Carlito syrichta
AACAAGGCAAGACTGTGCACTCTCACCCATCCTGTTCAACATAGTGTTGGGAGTTCTAGCTAGAGCAATTAGTCAAGAGAAAGAAATCAGGGGTATCCAAATAGGAAAAGAGAAAGTTGTTATCTCTCTTTGCTAACAATATGATCCTCTACCTCAAAAATCCATGAGAATCTGTCAAAAACCTCCTTGCACTGAAAAAGGTCTTTGGCAGTCTCTGGGTACAAAATCAATGTGCAAAAGATTCTTGTATTCATATAAACCAACAACAAACAGGCAGAGAACCAAATAAAAGACACAATCCCATTCACAGTCACTACCAAAAAAAAAAAAGAAAGAAAGAAATACTTGAACATCTTCCTAATCAGAGAAGTGAAAGACCTTTACAATGAAAACTACAAAACACTACTCAGAGAAAACCAAGAAGGCACAAACAAATGGTTACTGCAGCCTCGACCTGCTTGGGCTCTGGCGATCCTTCCACCTCAGCCTTCCAAGTAGCTGGAACTACAGGTGTGTGCTACCACACCCGGCTCATTTTGATTTATTGTAGAGATGAAGTCTCACCAGGTTGACCAGGCAGGTCTTGAACCCACGGGCTCAGACAATCCACTCACCTCAGCCACCCAAAGGTGCTGAGTCACCAAGCCCAGAGGTGATTTTTTCTTTCAGATGTGATACAAGTTGGACAGTTTTTAGAAACACAAGTTGGTATTGCTTATATCATTTTTCTGCTGTTGCTCTCTACAAGAACTGGAAGATTCATACTGTAATTTTTAAAAGGTCTGTGCTTGAGAAAGTAATTTTCCTTTATAAATTTCAATTTTCTTCTTTGTAAAGTGGGCGTGACCATGACTAACACATTGGGATTCTGTGAGCTAAAGTATATAGAGTACCATGTGTGTTGCCAAAACATAATAGGAATGTTGTAAAATGTTTATATTATTTTCTCTTTTTCACACAT
>NW_007094528.1:0-3795 GCF_000164805.1 Carlito syrichta
CCAGTCTGGGCGACAGAGTGAGACTCCAACTCAAAAAAAAAAAAGAAAAGAAAAGAAAAGTGTGCAAACTACGTTATTGGACAATTTTTATAAGAAGACATATGGGCAGCCTGCAGACACATGAAAATTGCTAAGCCTCACTCATCATCAAAGAAATGCAAATGAAACCACTTTGAAATACCAGATACCCATTGTAAGACTGGCCACCATTAAAAAAACAAATAACAGATGCAGGTCAGGATTTGGCAAGAAATAAATGCTTCTACACTGCATGTGGACTGAAAATTAGAGCAATATCTTTGGAAAAGTGTGTGTTGGTTTGTAAAGGGACAAGATATTGACCTACCATGTGACTCAGTAATTCCACTGTCGAAAATATACCTGAAGGACCTCAAATCATTTTACCAAAAGATATTTGCACCAGTATGTTTTTTGCAACTCTAATCACAATTGCAATAAAACATGATACCAACCATGTTGCCCATCAAAGCTGGAATGGATAAAATAAATGTGGTATATACACAGTGGAATATCATGCAGCCATAAAAATGGACAGATATAAGTATTTTGCAGAACGTTTGCTGGATATGTGGTAAATTATTTTCAGTTATTTATCACAGAAACAAAGAACAAGTTTCCATATTTTCTCTCTCATAAGCTGAACTTGATCAGTTATAGTGCTGTAAGAAAGTGATTGGAAATGGTGAAAAACTGTTTCGGGGGAGGGGTGAGATTGGCAGTGGAGGGATACTGCTAAGGATGGGAGGGGCATACCTCATCAACCAGGGACCCTGCATAATCAATGTTTGTATATCTAACTGAATTGTACTCCACATTTTTTAAAAACTAAAAATAAATCATTAAATAAATAAAAAATGAAAGCTGTAAAACATGCAACTGACTTTTTCTGTGTATTCTATTTTTTTTTTTTACTTTAAAAATGGATACACTTCAGGATTGGGCTAAGAAATGTTCATTATGCAGGGACTGATTTTTTAAGAAGTGTGTAATACTTCAATATTAACACCCTTTCTCTTTAATATGCTGGAATACATGGTGTAATTCTGCCTTCAAATTTGACAACTACAGTGTTTCTCACATAAATTCTGAATGTTTTATTCTGCCTAAATTGAAACTTGTTGAGATTCCAGATCTATATCATTCTTAGAAAACTGAATCTTCACATTCAGTATAGCTAAGTGCTGTTCGTAAGGCAGAATGCATAATAAATCTTAAAGATTTTAGAAAATAAAACAGTATCGTAATTTAATACAAATTTTTCCATTCTTAAATTTTTTTTTTAGTCGTAGTCTCACTCTGTCACTCAAACTGGAGTGCAGTGGCTGTTCTCGGCATTCACAGTTTCGAACTGCTTGGTTCCAGCGATCCTTCCAACTCAGCCTTCCAAATAGCTGGAACTACAGTCGCGTGCTACATTGACTGGCTGATTTTTTGATATATTGTAGAGATGAGGTCTTGCTGCCCAGGCGGGTCTTGAACCCGCGAGCTCAGGCAGTCCACTCACCTCAGCCCCACAAAGGCACGGGTTTACGGGCTGAGCCACTGAGTGTGGCTCGATTCTTAAAATTTGTGTACATTTTTTGGTGCACTCTGTATTTCTGCTTGTTAATTTTGATTAAATGTTACAGATGGGAAATCCTTAAAGAAAAGGTTCCCTTATATATTTGAAGCAAATATTAAATCGCATTCCCCTTTATATTTTAATCCAATTCATATTTTTTAAAGAGTATTTCCAGCTGGGCTTGGTGGCTCAGCCTGTAATCCCACACCTTTGGGAGGCTGAGGTGAGTGGATTGACTGAGCCCGCGGGTTCGAGACCCGCCTGGGCAGGCAAGACCTCATCTCTACAATAAAATCAAATACTTAGCTGGGTGTGGGAGCGCGCACCTGTAATTCTGGCTACTTGGAAGGCTGAGGTGGAAGGATCACCGGAGCCCAGCAGGTCGAGGTTGTGGTGGCCGGGAGTGGCCACTGCACTCCAGACTGGGTGACAGAGTGAGACTCCAACTCAAAGAAAAAAGAGTATTTCCATTGAATCCCCTAATATTTTCTCTACCAAGACATAATGATGCACTCTGCCACAAAGTATCCGATTAATCTGATACTTTGAATAACCAAGAATTTACAATGAGGCACCCAGAAAGAAAAGAATTTGGGGCCCAATATATATAAACCAAAATAACATGGAGATTTACAAAGTAGTAAGTATTGGGCTCTGAATTAGTATAAAAATTTAGATAATTGAAATTCTGGAAAATTGATTATGATATTAGCAAAAACAATGTTAGAATCCTGGAGGAAAAACTACTCAAAGGCTGTTACACAATAATAAAAACATCCAAAAGGTTCTAATCTAAAGAAAGTGCTAAAATATTATTTGGTTGTGCTATAACCAAGTTCCAACATGACTCCATTACCATAATTATAAAAGACTTCCTCTTGGGCAACCGCCTCATGTCCCCTCCCACTTTGGAAATTTCTCGGTCCTCTCAATGAAGACTGCTTTCAAAAAAAAAGAAAGACTACTTCGTTTAGAGGATTCTTGAATGGTCACTTATCGCAGGAAACATTTTTGGATAGGTGTGAACACATGGTTCTCTTCACTTCTTGGGAATAAAATCCACCATGGCTAACAAATTTGGAAGATAACTGTACACAGTGCTTGATGCCTAATGATTGCTCAGTAGTTAAGGTCCCTCCTATCCTGATGTCAAAGTTCTGAGGCTGATGTCATCAATGACAATTTGACATGCTTGTTTCCCTGACTTTACTTACCTCTTTTACTGTAAAAATTAGCCTTTTCATCAATCTACAGATTCAATGAAATAACCATTAAGTTAACATCATTCTTCTCCGACCTGGAAATGACAATAAAGAATTCATTTGAAACCATAAACAATCATGAATACACAAACAAATCTTATCAAAAGAAACAAAGCAGGAGCTATCGAAGTTTCAGACTTCAAAATTTTCTATATGTTTACAGTAATCAACACAGCCTGGTATTGGTACAAGAATAGGTCCACAGGCCAATGGATCAGGACAGAGAATGAAATCCTCAAATTCTCAACCAACTCATCTTTGAAGAAACCTCCAAGACCCACTGGGTAATGGAGAACATACTCAGTATGTAGTGCTGGGAAAAGGCTGACAACATGCACAAGATTGAAACAGGACCCCTATCTATCACCATGCACATTAACTCTAAATGAATCAAAGACCTAAACATAAAACACCAAATTATAATAATCTAACACAACGCAGGCGAAACCATTAGGGAAACTGGAACCGGAAACTAATTCCTCTTCAGAGCCCTAAATATCCATGCCTTAAGAAGTAAGTTCAACAAGAGGGATGTCATCAAATTAATATACTTCTGCAAAACAAAAGACACCATCAGAAGAGCAGGGATACAGCTAATAGAATGAGAAAAAAGCGATTCTGCTCCTATATATCTGTAAAAAGTTATAACATCTAGGATTTACAAGAAAGTCAAAAACTCAGAAAAATCAGACAAACATTCTCTTTAAAAAGTGTGCAAAATACATGATTGGAAACTCTTCTTAAGAAGAGATACGGACAACCAGCAGAAACATGAAAATTGTTCAACCTCAGTCATCATCAAAAAAATGCAAATTAACCACTTTTCATACACATACCCCCCTGTGAGACTGCCATCATTCATAAAACAAAAAATAACAGATGCAGGTAAGGATTTGGGAAGAAAGAAATGCTTCTACACTTCATATGGACTGACAAGTAGAGCAACATCTT
>NW_007094528.1:4356-12600 GCF_000164805.1 Carlito syrichta
TTAAGTGTTATTCAAAGGCAAAATGCATAATAAATCTTTAAAATTTTAGAAAATAAAACAGTATCGTAATTTAACACAGCTTTCTCCATTCTTAAAATTTGTGTACATTTCCTCAGTGCACACTGTATTTTCTGCTTTTTAATTTTGATTAAATGCTACAGATGTGCAATCCTTAGGGATAAGTTTCCCTTTTATATTTGAAGGAAATATAAAATCATATTCCCATTATATTTTAGCCCAATTTATATTTTAAAAGAGTATTTCCATTGAATCCCCTAGTATTTTCTCTATCTAAGACATAATTCTGTACTCTCCAACAAAGTATCTGGTTAATCTAATACTTTTAATCACCAAGCATTTAAAATGAGGCACACAGCTGGGCTCGGTGGCTTAGCCTGTAATTCCACACCTTTTGGAAGCTGAAGTGAGTGGATTGCCTGAGCCCGCAGGCTCGTGACCTGCTTGGGCAGTGAGACCTCATCTCTACAACAATCAAAAAATCAGCTGGGCGTGGTAGCACATGCTTGTAATTCTGGCTACTTGGAAGGCTGAGGCGGTAGGCTCACCAGAGCCCAGCAGGTCAAGGCTGTGGTGGCCAGGAGCAGCCACTGCACACCAGTCTGGGTGACAGAGTGAGACACCAACTCAAAAAAATAATAATAATAATATGAGGTTCACAAAAAAATAATTTGGGGCCCAATTTATATAAAACAAAATAACATGGAGATTTACAAAGGGGTAAGTATTTGGGCTCTGCACTAGTATAAAAATTTAGATAATTGAAACTTGTGGCAAATTGATTATGATCTTAGCAAAAGGAAGGTTCAAATCTTGTAGGAAAAACTGCTGAAAGGCTGTTACACAATACTAAAAACTTTCAAAAGTTTCTAAACTAAAGAAAGTGCTAAAATATTATTTCGTTGTGCTTTAACCAAGCTCCAACAGGACTCCGTCACCATAATAATAAAACACTACACCGTGGGTAACCTCCTCAGGTCCCCTCCCAGTTTGGGTGTTTCTTGCTCCTCTCAAGTAAGACTGCTTAAAAAAGTAAAAGACTACCTTGTTTAGAGGATTATTGAATGATCATTTCTTCCTGGAGAAATTTTTTAATAGGTGAACACATGCTTCGGTTCACTTCTTGGGAGTGAAATGCACCAGGTCTATGGAATTTGGCAGAGCACTGTACACAAGTGCTTGAAGCCTAAGGATTGCTCAGTAGTCAAGGTCCCTCCCATTATGATGTCACAGTTATGAGGCTGTTGTCAAAAAAGACAATTTGACATGCTTGTTTCCCTGACTTTACTTACCACTTTTTACGTAAAAATTAGCCTTTTAGTCAATCTACAGATTCAATGAAATAACCATTATGTTAACATCATTCTTCTCAGAACTGTAAATTGCAATTAAGTATTCATATGAAACCATAAACAATGAAGAATGGGCAAAAGAATCTTATCAAAAGGAGCAAAGCAAGAGCTATCACAGTTCCAGACTTCAACTTTACTATTTGTTTACACTAATCGAAACAGCCTGGTATTGGTACAAGAATAGGTACATAGGAAAATTGATCAGGACAGGGAATGAAATCCTCAAATTCTCAACAAACTCATCTTGGAAAAAACCTCCAAGACCCGTTGGTTAATGGAGAACATATTCAGCAAATGGTGATGGGAAAAGGCTGACAATATGCACAATATAGAATCAGGAACCCTATCTATCACCATACACATTAACTCTAAATGGATCAAATACCTAAATGTAACACAACAAATTATAATAATCTTAGAAAATGCAGGAGACATCATTAGGGAAACTGGAAAAGGAAACTAATTCCTCTTCAGAGCCCGAAATACCCATGCTTTAAGTAGTAAGTTAGACAAGTGGGATCTCATCAAATTAATATACTTCTGCAAAACAAAAGAAACCATCAGAAGAGCAGAGATACAGCCAACAGAGTGGGAAAAAAGATTCTCCACCTATATATCTGTGAAAAGGCATAACATCCAGGATCTACAAGAAACTCAAACACCCAGAGAAAGCAGAGAAACATTCCGATTGAAAAGTGTGCAAAATATGTGATTGGACACTTTCCATAAGAAAAGATACGGGCAGCCAGTAGACACATGAAAATTGCTCAGCCTCACTCATCATCAGAGAAATGCAAAGAAAACCACTTTGAAATACAGCATACGGCCTGTAAGACTGGTCATCATTAATAAAACAAACAATAGCAGATACAGTTCAGGTTTTGGAAGAAATAAATTCTTCTACAATGCATGTGGACTGAAAAGTAGAGCAACATCTTTGGAAAACAGTGTGGTGGTTTGTAAAGGGAAAAGATCTTGACATACCAGGTGATTCAGTAATTCCCCTGTTGAGAATATACCTGGAGGAACTCAAATCATTTTACCAAAAAGATACCTGCACCAGTATGTTTTTTGCAGCTCTAATCACAATTGCAATAAAACATAGTAACAACCATGTTGCCCATCAAAGCTGGAATGTATAAAATCAATGAGGTATATACAGAGTGGAATATTATGAAGCCATAAAAAAGGACAGATATAAGGATTTTGCAGAAAGTTTGATGGATATGAGGTAGGTCATTTTCAGTGATTTATCACACAACCAAAGAGCAGAGTTCCGTAGGTTCTCACTCATGAGCTGAACTTGATCACCTATAGTGCTGTAAAAAAGTGATTGACAGTACTGGAAAACTGTTTAGGGTGAGGGGTGAGATTGGCAGTGGAGAGATACCGCTAAGGAAAGGAGGGGCATACCTTATCTACCAGGGACCCTGCAAAATCAATGTTTGTATATCTAACTCTGAAAGTTGCCCCCACAATTTATAAAAAACTATAAAAATAATAAATAAATGAACGCTGTAAAACGTGCAACGGACTTTATTTGTTTATTCTATTTTTTATTTTTTTTTACTTTAAAAATTGTTGGAATTCAGGGTTCGGCTTAGAAATGTTCATTATGCAGGGATTGGTTTTTTAAGATTTGTATAATACTCCATTGATAATTCATTTTCCCTTTAATACATTAGAATACATGGTATAATTCTGCCCTCAAAATTGGCAACTACAATATTTCTCACATAAATTCTGAATGTTTTATTTTGCGTAAATTGAAACTTGTTGAGATTCCAGATCTGTATCATTCTTAGAAAACTGAGCCTAGAGATTCAGTGTACCTAAGTGCTATTCAGAAGGCAGAATGCATAATACGTCTTTAAAACTTGAGAAAATAAAACAGTATCGTAATTTAATACAGGTTTTTCCATTCTTAAAATTGGTGTGCATTTTCTTGGTGTACTCTTTATTTCCTGCTTGCTAAGTTTGATTAAATGTTACAGATGTGCAATCCATAGAGAAAACTTTCCCTTATTTAATTTAAGGAAATATGAAATGTCCTTCCCTTTATATTTTATCCCAATTTACACAATTAAAAGAGTATTTCCTTTGAATCCAGCAGTATTTTTCCTTATCTAAGACATAATGTTGTACTCGCCAACTCAGTATCCCATTAATCTGATACTTTTAATCACCAAGCATTTACAATGAGGCACACAGGAAAAAGAGCATTTGGGGCACAATACATGTAAACTAAAATAACATGGACATTTACAATGTAGTAAGTCTTTGGGCTCTGTATTAGTATAAACATTTAGATAATTGAAAATTCTACAACATTGATTGTGATCTTAGCAAGGCAATGTTCATATCCTATAGAAAAATCTGCTCAAAGACTCTTACACAATATTATAAACATCCAAAAGTTTCTAAACTATAGAAAGTGCTGAAATATTATTTGGTTGTGGTATAACTAAGCCTCAACAGGACTCATAATAATAATAAAAGACTATCTCTTGGTCAACCCCCTCAGGATCCCTCCAGTTTGGGAATTTCATGGACCTCTCAATAAACACGGCTTTAAAAAAAAAAGGCTACCTCATTTAGAGAATTCATGAATGGTCACTTATCCCTGGAGAAATTTTTGGATAGGTGTGAACACATGATTCTCTTCATTTCTTGAGAATGAAATCCACCATGTGTACCGCATTTCGCAGAGCACTGTACACAAGTGCTTGAAGTCTAAAGATTGCTCTGTAGTCAAGGTCCCTCCCATTATGATGTCAAAATTCTGAGCCTGATGTCATAAGTGACAATTTGACATGCTTCTTTCCCTGGCTTTACTTACCTGTTTTAATGCAAAAATTAGCCTTTTAGTCAATCTACAGATTCAGTGAAACAACCAATAAGTTACATCATTCTTCTCAGACCTGGAGATTACAATAAAGAATTCATATGAAACCATAAACAACCATGAATAGCCTAAAGAATCTTATCAAAAGAAACAAAACAGGAGCTATCACAGTTCCAGATTCAAAGTTTGCTATATATTTACAGTAATCAACACAGCCAGGTATTGGTACAAGAATAGGTGTATAGGCCAATGAATCAGGACAGAGAATGAAATGCTCAAATCCTCAACCAACTCATCTTTGAAAAAACCTCTAAGACCCACTGGTCAATGGAGAATGTATTCAGTAAATGGTGGTAGGATAAGGCTGACAACATGCACAAGATTGAAACAGGACCCTATCTATCACCTTACACTTTAACTCTAAATAGATCAAAGACCTAAAAGTAAAACACCAAATTATAATAATCTTAGAAAATGCAGAACACACCATTAGGGAAAGTGGAAATGGAAAATAATTTCTCTTCAGAGCCCTAAATACTCATGCGTTAAGAAGAAATTTCGACAAGTTGAATCTCATCAAATTAATATGCTTCTGCAAAACAAAAGAAACCATCATAAGAGCAGGGATACAGCCAACAGAATGAGAAAAACGATTCTTCACCTATAAATCTGTAAAAATGCTGGGGGGGCCAGCCTCTGAAGAGAGATTTAGAGGGTCCCTGAAAGGTGAGGCATTGTCAGTGACTATTCTGGATTAATACAGAGAAAGAAAGAGAAAAGGGGAGAAAGAAAAAGACTGAACTCTGCCTAGTGTAGAAGCCGTTTAATGGGTGTAATTCCAGGGCTTTTATCCCCAAACTCCACAAAGTTATCATCATGGAAACTTCTGCTGCAATGGTTACACAAAAGGTAGCATATGCCTTTCACCTGAACAGGTCCAGATGCACTCAGGACATCCCCCACTCTCAAACAGATGTATTTTTTAAACAGAAGGAAAAATATGAAGTTCTTATCCAGCTTTTAGGTACCCTTAATTGTTTATAGTTACATAACATCATTTAATGCTTACACCCGAAACCAACATATTGCCTTTTACTATTCTATGCTAATTCAAACTGGTTTAGAGAAAACAGTTGTTGCTATGGTTTCTCTCTCATAGCACCAGCTGGCCTAATACAAACTTCACTAGTCTCCCTAAGTCAAACTGAACTAACCACACTTCTATAATAAAATGGTTACTTAATATTTCTTAATCTATATAAACTATTTTCTTAAAACCTATATCTATAAATTTCTAAACGTAGCATTAAGAGAACCTGTGACCTGCACTAAGTCTCCTCAATGTGACTCAAAGCCAAACTTAAATTGTGATAAAGCAAAAGACCATAAGCCATGGGGAATGGGAACAATAGACTCCTAGGTTAGCTGTGTACATTCCAGTCTCAGAGTTTTCTGTTAGAGCCAGCTGGAGATTTTCTTGGTAGTTTGTGCCAAATGGAAAAGGAGGGAGGGAATGGGTCAACAGCTCCTGAAAACATCCTGGTGGTCTAGGAGTCTGTGATGCTTCCTGATCCCTATCACTCAGTGGGCCTCTGTGGCCGGCTCCCAACATCTCCCCCTTTTTTATTTTTTAGCACAAAACCTTGAAATTTTGTATTGAGCTGAGATATACTCTTTTTTAGCACTCTGAAAATGATTGGAAGTAGACAAAACAATGAAAGAATCACTGTTCCACAAATTCCCACATTAAAGAATACAGACATTCACAATTTTTGATCAATGAATGAAGAAAAACTGTTAAATATAGAACTAGCCAATTTAGTAGACCAGGATTGGTTTTCAGCAACCATCATGTCTTGAGTTTTCTGATGCAATTTAGTAAGGTCCATGTTTAAGTCCGAATTATTCCAAATTTCAAGAATATGATTTTTAATTTTGGCCCATGTGTGGACAGATGTATTTACCTCTAAAGGAGTGAGGCACTTAATTCAGAGTTTATACATTTAAACTCAGAGTAACATCGAAGAACCAACCTAATATTTAAAGTCACAAATTTTTTTCCTATAGCTAGAACCGCCGCTTCCAAAGCATTAACGTTGTTCTCTAGCTTGTGATCAATAATCTTTTGGGTAGTTAAGGCTATAGAAACATTCGTAGATAACTGATCAGGGAAGGTAGTTGTATGGACACCCTGAGCTACTAGAACCGCGCTTCCAAAGCATTAACGTTGTTCTCTAGCTTGTGATCAATAATCTTTTGGGTAGTTAAGGCTATAGAAACATTCGTAGATAACTGATCAGGGAAGGTAGTTGTATGGACACCCTGAGCTAAAGCCACAACAGAAACTGCTACCAAAGTAGCAACAGCTATTAGGGTTTTAATTCCCAAGACTACAGTGGACAAAAACCTTTTTTGTCTTTTATTCATAAGATAATTGACTTCATACAACGTTGGTAAACCACACTCATCATATCAGCGAGATGACAGTTGTACTGGAACCATTAAATAGGGAGGTTGTTTTAAGATTACAAATCCCTTATAAAAGGCATGAGTTAAACAATAGTTAAAAGACATTTCGCACAAGACACCTTATAAACATTATTGTGATAGTCAATTGTAACAGTTTGATATCCATTCCATAAAATAAAAACATAAAGGGATTGAAAGTAGGCCCTTATTTTGTAGGTATGAAATAACAATTTGTTTATTTCTGATAGGAGTTGTTATAGTTTTTCACTATGTATAAATAGTCCACTTTTGATCCATAAATGCTCTCTCTCCACTCTGGATAACCAGTGTCTCGTTGGATGAGTAACCAGTCCTTCTCGGTATTGTTAAGAGAGCAAATGAGTATGTTAGATGGGGGCGAAGTTCTTGTGACATGACGCGGGAGGTTACCATTTCTCCTGTTTCTTCAACCAAAGATTTTATTTGTTTCCACGCTGGTAGTCATGAACGGGGAGCACGGAAGACATTACATCTGGTAGCTTGTGGTCTTGTACAGGACAACCAAGGACAAGGAATATTCTCATCCTGTAGTGACAGATTTTTCATCTGGTGGCTCAAAGTTGTTCCCTCCTTGGGTGAATCATGGTGAAGTTATGACTCAGAAAGCAGTGGGTGTTTCTGAAGCAATGAGGAAGGTTCTTCCTCCCGGTGACTAGCAGACATGTTATCACGTCTAGTGTTTCTCTGAATCGGTAGTATTCTCACCACTTGTTTTGGTCACTGGGTCAATGTAGGCATGTCGGATAAATCGATCAGGAATCCAAATAGGAGTAGATTCATTTTGTGGATATATGCAAGCATATTCCCTCCCACTGGTTAGCAATATGTCAGGCCCTTTCCATTGGCCTGTAAGGAGATCCTTCCATCTTATCATAGGTTTAACATTTTCTTCTGGGTTCCAGTGTCTAGTCATAGCTGAGTTGACCACATAATTTAAATTTAAATGATTTATAACAAATAAAGCATGATTAAAATATGGTGAGGAAAGCTAGACTTAAACTCCCCCTCTATTAATTTATTTATTTGATTTTTTAAAGTTTTGTGGGCTCTTTCAACTAGGGCTTGACCTTGTGGATTGTAAGGAATTCCTATGGAATGTGAAATATTAAATTGGGAACAAAATTGTTGGAAAGGTTTAGATGTATATGCAGGATCATTATCAGGTTTTTTTATGTTTTGGTATACTGAGCTGTGAGAAACAAAGGAATAAATGTTGAACCACGTCATTGTAGGTTTCTCCAGTTCTTTCTGAAGCTAAAATAACATAAGAAAATGTATCCACAGTAACATGTAAATAAGACAATTTTTGAAAGCTGGGAAAGTGAGTTCCATCCATTTTCCATAGCACATTTGGTTTTAGTCCTTGGGGGTTAATTCCTCCTAGAGCTGGAACAAAGGTGAGACAAGCTGGACAATTTTTAATGATTTGTCTAGCCATTTCCCTGGGGAAGTGAAACTGATAACATAAGGCAATAGCATTTTAATGATGAATTTTATGAGAAAGCTGAGTGTGAGTAACTG
>NW_007094528.1:12620-21369 GCF_000164805.1 Carlito syrichta
ATGGGTCAACAGCTCCTGAAAACATCCTGGTGGTCTAGGAGTCTGTGATGCTTCCTGATCCCTATCACTCAGTGGGCCTCTGTGGCCGGCTCCCAACATCTCCCCCTTTTTTATTTTTTAGCACAAAACCTTGAAATTTTGTATTGAGCTGAGATATACTCTTTTTTAGCACTCTGAAAATGATTGGAAGTAGACAAAACAATGAAAGAATCACTGTTCCACAAATTCCCACATTAAAGAATACAGACATTCACAATTTTTGATCAATGAATGAAGAAAAACTGTTAAATATAGAACTAGCCAATTTAGTAGACCAGGATTGGTTTTCAGCAACCATCATGTCTTGAGTTTTCTGATGCAATTTAGTAAGGTCCATGTTTAAGTCCGAATTATTCCAAATTTCAAGAATATGATTTTTAATTTTGGCCCATGTGTGGACAGATGTATTTACCTCTAAAGGAGTGAGGCACTTAATTCAGAGTTTATACATTTAAACTCAGAGTAACATCGAAGAACCAACCTAATATTTAAAGTCACAAATTTTTTTCCTATAGCTAGAACCGCCGCTTCCAAAGCATTAACGTTGTTCTCTAGCTTGTGATCAATAATCTTTTGGGTAGTTAAGGCTATAGAAACATTCGTAGATAACTGATCAGGGAAGGTAGTTGTATGGACACCCTGAGCTAAAGCCACAACAGAAACTGCTACCAAAGTAGCAACAGCTATTAGGGTTTTAATTCCCAAGACTACAGTGGACAAAAACCTTTTTTGTCTTTTATTCATAAGATAATTGACTTCATACAACGTTGGTAAACCACACTCATCATATCAGCGAGATGACAGTTGTACTGGAACCATTAAATAGGGAGGTTGTTTTAAGATTACAAATCCCTTATAAAAGGCATGAGTTAAACAATAGTTAAAAGACATTTCGCACAAGACACCTTATAAACATTATTGTGATAGTCAATTGTAACAGTTTGATATTCATTCCATAAAATAAAAACATAAAGGGATTGAAAGTAGGCCCTTATTTTGTAGGTATGAAATAACAATTTGTTTATTTCTGATAGCAGTTGTTATAGCTTTTCACTATGTATAAATAGTCCACTTTTGATCCATAAATGCTCTCTCTCCACTCTGGATAACCAGTGTCTCGTTGGATGAGTAACCAGTCCTTCTCGGTATTGTTAAGAGAGCAAATGAGTATGTTAGATGGGGGCGAAGTTCTTGTGACATGACGCGGGAGGTTACCATTTCTCCTGTTTCTTCAACCAAAGATTTTATTTGTTTCCACGCTGGTAGTCATGAACGGGGAGCACGGAAGACATTACATCTGGTAGCTTGTGGTCTTGTACAGGACAACCAAGGACAAGGAATATTCTCATCCTGTAGTGACAGATTTTTCATCTGGTGGCTCAAAGTTGTTCCCTCCTTGGGTGAATCATGGTGAAGTTATGACTCAGAAAGCAGTGGGTGTTTCTGAAGCAATGAGGAAGGTTCTTCCTCCCGGTGACTAGCAGACATGTTATCACGTCTAGTGTTTCTCTGAATCGGTAGTATTCTCACCACTTGTTTTGGTCACTGGGTCAATGTAGGCATGTCGGATAAATCGATCAGGAATCCAAATAGGAGTAGATTCATTTTGTGGATATATGCAAGCATATTCCCTCCCACTGGTTAGCAATATGTCAGGCCCTTTCCATTGGCCTGTAAGGAGATCCTTCCATCTTATCATAGGTTTAACATTTTCTTCTGGGTTCCAGTGTCTAGTCATAGCTGAGTTGACCACATAATTTAAATTTAAATGATTTATAACAAATAAAGCATGATTAAAATATGGTGAGGAAAGCTAGACTTAAACTCCCCCTCTATTAATTTATTTATTTGATTTTTTAAAGTTTTGTGGGCTCTTTCAACTAGGGCTTGACCTTGTGGATTGTAAGGAATTCCTATGGAATGTGAAATATTAAATTGGGAACAAAATTGTTGGAAAGGTTTAGATGTATATGCAGGATCATTATCAGGTTTTTTTATGTTTTGGTATACTGAGCTGTGAGAAACAAAGGAATAAATGTTGAACCACGTCATTGTAGGTTTCTCCAGTTCTTTCTGAAGCTAAAATAACATAAGAAAATGTATCCACAGTAACATGTAAATAAGACAATTTTTGAAAGCTGGGAAAGTGAGTTGCATCCATTTTCCATAGCACATTTGGTTTCAGTCCTTGGGGGTTAATTCCTCCTAGAGCTGGAACAAAGGTGAGACAAGCTGGACAATTTTTAATGATTTGTCTAGTCATTTCCCTGGGGAAGTGAAACTGATAACATAAGGCAATAGCATTTTAATGATGAATTTTATGAGAAAGCTGAGTGTGAGTAACTGTCTGGGTTTTTACTGCAGCACATATAGTAGACTTAATTAAGGCATCAGCTAATTGATTGCCTTGGTGTAAAGGTCTTGGGAGGCCAAAATGAGACCTAATATGGCCCACAAAAAACTGTTCCTTTCTGTTGTTAGTTGTTGTAATTGAATAAATAGTTCCCAAATTGTAGTTTTGTTAACATGTATGGTAGCTGTTTTAATATGAGGAAATAGTCCTTTAATATAATAAGAATTAGTATATAAATTAAATTTAGAGTTTTTTAAAGTTGTAAAAGAATAATAGTGGACTTTTGGGTAAATGAAACAAAACTTGTCTACTATAATCAGTTAGGGCTATCTGTCAATCATAACGAATTTTGTAATTTAAACTTATTATAAGGAACAATTATATTGTATATATTATGTCTAAATAACACTTTTATATCTTTTTTTGGTTATAAGTAAGGCTATTAAATAGGGATAGGGAGTCAATAATTTTTTAGAGGTTATCGGCAGATGGAGTTGTTTTATTGGTTTTATTGTCACAGATATTTTGTGGGAGTATGGAGAGTGACCAGAATAATTAAGTCTCAAGGTAGATGGTAATTTATTTTTTTAACTTTTTGAGACTTAATAGTCTTTTTTATAAGGAACAAGGCTTTTTTGGCTTTTGATGTGAGAATTTTTTTAGAATTGGGAGAAGAATTTTTCTGTAAAATATTGAATATAGGTTTTAAATTTGATGTGGTAATATGTAAGTAAGGTCTAATCCAATTAATATCTCTTGACAGATTTTGGGAATTATTTAATGATATGAAGTGATCTTTTTATAACTATAAAGGTTGATGACTCACTGTTTGTGTGTTTAACACACGGCCAAGATATGTGAAAGTAGGATTGGTTTGAATTTTTTTAGGATAAATTTTTAAATTGTAATCATTGAGAGTCGTCACAGTTTAATTAAGAATTTTATGTAAAAGGGCACAATTTTTGTGAGTCAGTAAAGTGTCATTTATATAATGGATTAATTAGAGGTTAGGATATTGTCTTTTAATACCTTGTATGGCTGTAGTTAGATATTTTGGGTATAAGGTGGGGCTGTTTTTTCATATTTTGTGGCAGGACTTGTTTTTGATATTTTTTAAATGGTTATTTTAAATTTTTTAGAGAGTAAATTGAATGTAAATTGTTTATAATTTTTTGGGCTTAAAGGTATAGTAAAGAAATAATTCTGTAAATTAATATCTATAATATTAAAGGTATAGCAATTTAGGTTGTAATATTTTTATGACTCTTATAGTAGTGTTAATAGTTTTAAAATCTTGGAAAAGTCTCCATTTATCAGATTTTCTTTAATTATAAAAATAGGAGTGTTTTAAGGGTTAGTGGTTGTCATTTAGGGGGGTTAGTAGAAGACTCTATATGACCAGCCTCTAATTGTTGTTAAACTAGTTTTTTGACTGTCTTAAGTTTTTTTAAGTGTGTGGGCCATTGTTTTATCCAAACTGGTTTGTCAGTTTTTTAGGTAATAGGGTTTTAGGAACAATGGATCCAATATTAGCTTAATTTGTCTTTTTATTAATTTGGACAGGTTTTTGTATTTTTTGTCTATTTTTTTAAAGTCTCTTAAAGGGATTGTAATTTATTTTTAGCATTTGTGTTGAAGTTTTATCATTAGGGCTATATAAATGCATGTTTATTTGAGTAAGAATATCTCTTCCCCATAATGTAAAGGGGATAGATGGAATAAAGTATGGCAAAAAGTTTTTGAAGCCTCATTATCTAATTTAAAATTTTAGAGCATTTAGCTATTGAGAGTGTTTGACTAATGTCTATGAGTCTTGAAGGAGTTATTTGAGTAGGCCAGGAAGCAGGTCAATTTTTTCAACAATATAAAATATATTGGATCTCATGTTTAACAAGTCTTTAATTTTAACTCTTTGTATATGCAAGTCCTCTAGAAGTCTAGAGTTAGTAACCTCTTGAACCGAAAAAGTAACATTGTTAGATCCAAATCTAGAGTCACCTCTAGGCAGGTCAATTAAAGTTTTACCTGTTTTATGATAAGGTAGGAGTAGCAACTGGGCTATTTTTTGACCTTTGTTAAACTGTACAGTTTAGTTAGGGGGAGTAATAAGAACCTGGATTTTTCCTGTGTAATCTGAATCCATCACTCCAGGAATAATGGAAACTCCTTGTAAAGACAAGGAACTTTTGTCTGGTATTATTCCCACTATTACTTCCAGGAGATGACCCTATTCCCTTAGGAATTGGTATTATTGGGACATCTACAGTTAATATTATTGTGGTGGAGGAATAGAGGTCTTGTCTTGTGTTTTTTGGGGTGACTTGGATGAGCTTTGTGATGGAACAAAAGGAATAAATGGGTTTATGGTGGAAGTTGTTTCCCTATTGTCAGGTGGGGCCGGGGCGGGCCCCTCTGGAAGTTTTTCTGAGCTGGGATGACTTGGTTTAAAGGAGTACCCTTTTTATGAAATTTAGATAGGCAATTTTTAGCCCAATTAAAGCATTTTGGGATACAAGGTTTTTGGTCGAGTAGAACCAGTAAATGGTGACGATGAGTCATGGAAGCCAGCCATACCTTGCTTAGCCAAATAATTTCTGTTAATGTATCTGACTTGACTACAGTTAAAGCAAGACTGTAATGAGATATTTTTTGTTTATTATTTACATATTTTTACTTATATTATTTTTGTATTGTTTATATTATTTTTGTATTGTTTATATTATTTATATAGTTTTATTGTTTATATTTATATTATTTATATATATTGTTTATATTATTTATATCACTTATATATTATTTATATATTTTTGCTTATTATTGTTTGAGTTTTTTGTATTTTTATAAGAAAAAAATGTGTAACTAAATCCAGGTTTTATTTTAGTATTTTTAATCTTTCAAAGAAAATCTTAGAAAGAGGTGTAGGAAGGGTGGCAAAAAGGAAGGTCTTTTTATCATTATCATCATCATTGTCTGATATAATCAATTATATTGTCGGGTTTTTCAATCAGTCTTATTGAAGTCTGACAAGTGTTATTAGCGTTTTTAACAGCCAATTGTTTAACTAAAATTTATGTTGTCTCTTTGTTAGTAATTATCTGTTTGATGGCGGTGGTTAGTCTGGAGATGAAATCTTCATAGTTTTTATCTGTCTTTTGTTTTATCTCAGACAAAGAAGGAGTTTGAGTGGAATTAGCATATTTTATCTCAGACAAAGAAGGAGTTTGAATGGAATTAGCAGGCAATTTTTTTAAGCCATAGAAGCACAGTGGCTTATTTGAGTATTTTTTTTTAGGGAAAATTATTTGAGTGTTGTATGTGGCATATTGTTCAATATCTGTCAGCATATTTTTAACAATAACAAATGTATCTGGTGGCAGATTTTGAATTTTTGTCATCTGAATTTGTACCTGATATTTGTACTCTGTTTTCTAAAGTAAATAGGCTCCTCTGGATAAGCAGCTTTTAGCCAATTGTTGTCAATCAGAAATAGTCAAGTGAGAAGTGAATTGATTTAAAATAGTAAGAGTATAGGGAGCCAAAGGACCATATTGTGAACTGGCCTCTTTTAATTCTCTTACCAACTTGTAAGGTAAAGTCTCCCATTGTGTTTGGCCCACTCCATCAATGTCAGTAATAGTCGCTGGAAAACATGTTGATAAACTGAAATCTCCTTTTTTTGTCTCTATTTGAGCAGCCTGTATTTCAAAAAGAAAAGAAGGGGCAGCGTCACTGCCAGGTGTGAGGTTTAGCATTTTTATCTCTGTCTTACAGAGAGGGACTTGTGAAAGAGGTAGATTAGTCTTATTAAGGTTATTGCTATCGTGGTAATTTGTGGCTTTATTTTCCAAATCTGTCATGTCCTGTGGGGATAATTTATCATTATAATTTGAAGGTGTAGAGGTAGCAGTGAAAGGACAAGTTTTTAATTATTCTTGTCATTATAAACAGTCTTTTTGGAAGGAAATTTTTTATAATCATGTAGGGGAATTACAGAATTTTTGGTTAAGTTTTATAAAGAAAAAGCCTTAGGTGGCACCTTTTGGGGCCCATGTTGAATATAATAGTCTTAGTTTTTTTTCCCGCTTTTTTCCAGATATTTAAATTTATTGTCTTTTTTTTAGGAAACTAGGGACAATGTTTCTGAACAAAGTGTAGAAAACGACTTAGATCAGTAGCAGAGAATATAGTTTTATGTTTAGAGAGAGCATTTTTAAGATACTGATGAACATTTTATGTTTTTTAGATTTGCTCTGGCCCATGATTAGATCACGGCTCTGGCTTCACAAAATTTTGTTTATCCATCCTCACTTTGTCTCTCTTTATAGAGGGGTCTGTAGTATCCTGGGTAAGATCTTAGTCATCCTGAAATGAGAAAAAATGTTTATCTTTTCAGGGCCCTATGGTGGGTGCCAGGTGCTGGGGACCAGCCCCTGCAGAGAGATTTAGAGTGTCCCTGGAAGGTGGGGCAGTGTCGGCGATTATACTGGAGAAATAAAGACAAAGAAAGAGAAAAAGTGAGAAAGAAAGAGACTGGACTCTGTCTAGTGTAGAAGCCGTTTACTGGGTGTAATTCCAGGGCTTTTATCCCTAAACTCCACAAAGTTATAATCATGGGATCTCCTTCTGCTATTGTTACACAAAAGGTAGCATGTCCCTTTCCATTGAACAGGTCCAGATGCACACAGGACATCCCCCACACTCAAACAGATGTATTTTTTAGACAAAGGAAAAATATGAAGTTCTTATTAAGTTTTGTTGTACCCTTGTTTATAGTTACATAACATCGTTTAACGCTTACACCTGAAACCAACATAATGATATATTGACTTTTACTATTATATGATAACTCAAATTGTTTTTTATAAAACAGTTGGTGCTATGGTTACTCTCTCATAGCACCAGCTGGCCTAATACAAACTTTACTAATCCCCCTAAGTTGAACTCAACTAACCACACTTCTATAACAAAATTGTTACTTAATTTGTCTTAATCTATATAAACTATTTTCTTAAAACCTATATCTATAAATTTCTAAAGCTCCCATCAAGAGAACCTGAGACCTGCAATAATGATCCTCAATGCGACTCAAAGTCAAACTTAAATTGTGAAAAAGAAAAAAGACCATAAGACATGAGGAATGGGAACAATAGACTGCTAGGTTAGCTGTGTAACCTCATTAACCAGGGACCTGCATAATCAATGTTTGTATATCTAACTCTGAATCGTACCCCACATTTTTTAAAAATTGAAATAAGTATTTGAATAAATAAATAAATGAAAGCTGTAAAGCATGCAACTGACTTTATTTGTTTATTCTATTTTTTTTTACTTTAAAAATGGTTACAAGCCGGGCTCGGTGGCTCAGCCTGTAATCCCACGCCTTTGGGAGGCTGAGGTGAGGGGATTGCCTGAGCCCGTGGGTTCGAGACCCACCTGGGCAGCGAGACCTCATCTCTACAATAAATCAAAAAATTAGTCGGGTGTGGTAGTGCGCCTGTAATTCCGGCTACCTGGAAGGCTGAGGTGGAAGGATCACCGGAGCCCAGCAGATCGAGGTTGCAATGGCCCGGAGTGGCCACTGCACTCCAGTCTGGGCGACAGAGTGAGATTCCAACTCATGGAAAAAAAATGGTTACAATTCAGGGTTGGGTCTAGAAATGTTCATTATGCAGGGATTGATTTTTTAAGAATTGTATAATACTCCAATGATAACTCTGTTTCCCTTTAATATGTTGGAATACATGGTAAAATGCTGCCTTGAAAATTGACAACTACAGTGTTTCTCACATAAATACTTTATGTTTTATTGTGTCTAAATTGAACTTGTTGAGATTCCAGATGTATATCCTTCTTAAAAAAATGAGCCTTGAGATTCAGTGTTCCTAAGTGCTTTTCAGAAGGCAGAATGCATAATAAATTTTAAAAATTTAGGAAAATAAAACAGTATCATAATTTAATACAGCATTTACCATTCTTAAAATTTGTGAACATTTTCTTAATGCACTCTGTATTTTCTGCTTTTTAATTTTTATTAAATGTTACAGATGTGCAATCCTTAGAGAAAAGTTTTCCTTATATATTTGAAGGAAATATAAAATCATATTCCCATTATATTTTAGCACAATTTATATTTTTAAAAGAGTATTTCCATTGAATCCCCTAGTATTTTCTCTACCTAAGACATAATGCTGTACTCTGCAATAAATTATCTGATTAATCTGATACTTTTAATCATGAAGAATTTACAATGAGGCACACAGACAAAAGAGAATTTGGGGCCCAATGTATATAAACCAAAATAACATGGAGATTTACAAAGCAGTAAGTATTTGGTCTCTGCATTAATATAAAAATTTA
>NW_007094529.1:0-519 GCF_000164805.1 Carlito syrichta
CACTCCACCAACCGTGCAAACATTGCACCATTGGTTGCTGTTTGATCCAATTGAGATCTTCTTTTGTATACTCAGGAACACCTGGCAATGCTGGTGCCCCTGGGTCTGGCAGTGTGGTCACTAAGATATGGTCCACAGAAACTGCTGCCTCCTTTGCCTTAAGGTCTGCCAGGTGGTTTCCCTTGGCTACTGGCGTGTCCGTGGTCTGATGTCCCAGACAATGATTAATGGTCAACGCCTTAAGTAGCCAGAGGGCTTGTAGCAGTTTAAGGATTTCAGTTTTATTTTTAACAGTCTTTCCTTGTGCCATCAGAAGCCCCCTTTCTTTATAAATGGCCCCGTGTATGTGTGCCGTGGCAAACGCATACCTGCTATCATTGTAAATGTTCACCCGTTTACCAGCTCCCAAAGTCAGCACCTTGGTTAGCGCGATTAACTCAGCCCGCTGTGCAAAGGTTTCAACTGCCAATGGCTCCACCCAAATGGTTTCAGTCTCCGTGGTTATGGCTGCCTTGCATA
>NW_007094530.1:0-1440 GCF_000164805.1 Carlito syrichta
CAGCATAGCAAGACCTTGTCTCTACAAAAAAATAAAAAATTAGCCAGATGTAGTGGCACTCGTCTGAGGTCCCAGTACCTCAGGAAACTGAGCCCAGGAGGTTGAGGCTGCAGTGAGCTATGATCATGCCTCTGTACTCTAGCCTGGGTGACAGAGTGAGACCCAAACACACACACACACACACACACACACACACACACACACACACACACAGAATAAGTAAAATTCTGACACAAGCTACAACATGGATGAACCTTGAGTCATATGTGAAATCAAGGAAGCCAGGCTCAGTGGCTCAGCCTGTAATCCCACACCTTGGGAGACTGAGGTGAGTGGATTGCCTGAGCCCATGGGTTCGAGACCCTCCTGGGCAACTTGGTGAGACCTCATCTCTACAATAACTCAAAAAAATTACCCGGGTGTGGTAGCGGGAGCCTGTAGTTCCAGCTACTTGGAGGGCTGAGGCAGAAGGGTCGCCGGAGCCCCAGCAGGTCAAGGCTGCGGTGGCCAGGAGCGGCCACTGCACTCCAGTCTAGGCGACAGAGTGGGACTCCAACTCAAAAAAAAAAAAAAGAAATCAAAGAAGCCAAGCAAAAAGGACAAATATAATCACTTATACGTGGTATTTAAAGGATCTAATTCATAGGGAACGATCAAAGTAGAGTGATGGCTACAAGGGATGCAGGGAAAAGAACAGGAAGTTCATATTTAACAAGTATAGACTGACTTCCAGTTGGGAAAGATGAAGAAAGTTCTGGAGATTGATGGGGCAGAGGTTACACAACAATGTGGATGTAGTTAATGACACAGAACATTAAATTTAAAATGGTCTAGTTAGCAAATATCACACATATGTAGTTACAAGGAAAGAAGATACGAGGTGCTGGCATGTTACAATATGGATAGACTTTTGAAAACAGCATGCTCAGTGAAAGAAGCCAGACACCAAAGGCCACATACTGTGAAAACCCACTTATGTGGAACAGCAGAATAGGCAAATCCACAGAGAAAGAAGGTAGATTAGTGGTTGCCAAGAATGGGGGGGATGGGGAGCACTGAGTTTCCTCTGGAGGTCAGGAAAATGTTCTGGAACTAGATTGATGGCTGCACGACACTGCCAGTATACTGAATTCCACTGAATTATATACCTCTTACAAGTGGTAAAAATGACCGTGCCTTTGGGAGGCTGAGGTGAGTGAATTGCCTGAGCCTGCGGGTTCGAGACCTGCCTGGGAAACTTGGCGAGACCTCATCTCTGCAATAAATCAAAATGAGCCGGGTGTGGTAGCACACTCCTGCAGTTTCAGCTACTTGGAAGGCTGAGGCAGAAGGCTTGCTGGAGCCCAGCAGGTTGAGGCTGAGGTGGCCAGGAGCGGCCACTGCAATTCAGTCTGGGTGACAGAGTGAGACTCCAACTCAAAAAAAAAAGAAAATGGCAAG
>NW_007094531.1:0-1329 GCF_000164805.1 Carlito syrichta
CATTCTAATAAACTCAGGGCTTCTGTAAAGTAAAACTGAAAGGTATTGGTAACTGGTAAAATAGAAAATGATTCATAATTGCTAATTTACTGGTTGCCTTGTCTTTTGCTTTGGTATTTTAGAAATAAGTACAAGCCGGGCTTGGTGGCTCAGCCTATAATCCTGCGCCTTTGGGAGGCTGAGGTGAGTTGATTGCCTGAGCCCACGGGTTCCAGACCCACTTGGGCAACTTGGCTAGACCTCATCTCTACAATAAATCAAAAAATCGGCCAGGCGTGGTAGCGCATGCCTGTAATTCCGGCTACTTGGAAGGCTGAGGTGGAAGGATCGCCGGAGCCCAGCGGGTCGAGGTTACGGTGGCCGGGAGCGGCCACTGCACTCCAGTCTGGGTGACAGAGGGAGACTCCAACTCAAAAAAAACAAAAAAGGAAAAGAAATAAGTATAATTTCTCAGGAGTGACAAGGCGACATGGGAGAATGTGTTGGTACCGTTTCTGACATTTTCTCACTGTGTTAGTGGCACTATGATTTTAGGCTATAATCAGGAATCCTTAGCATTTGAGAAAACATTGACTTGTGACTTGAGGTCACCCCAAAGGTGCACATGAACATAATTGTGACAATATGTACTGGCTCACTAGCCTGACTTATATTGTTTTACAAATGGAGTTTTATCTTTCATCACTAAAATTTCAGTTGATTTGATTCAGTTGTTTGCTGCAATCTACACAAAGCATCATATCCTTATGTCTGTGTCTCCTCAGCTCTTCTTTCAAATATGGAACCTAGATTTCGATTTTGCAATTTGAAAGGGAAAAAAGAGTATAGTGATCTCTATGCTTATTTGGAAGGAAAATTAGTTTCAAGTTGGATAAAAATGTATTTGAAATAGTGTATAATGTGAACTTAAACCTAGTATTTAGGTTGTTAATTTATTACTTCCTTTTGAGAATAGATTGTTTCTTAAGTTTCTCTTTTTTTACATTTTTTATTATAAAAATGTGGGGCACAATTGATTATGCCGGTACACTTGCTGATGAGGTGTGCCCCTACCCTAGCACTTTCCCTCAACTGCTAATCTCACTCCCCTCCCCTGATAGTATCCCATTACTGCCAAACACTTTCTCATACGATTATGATTGGTCAAGATCTGCTTATCAGTGAGAACATATGGTACTCTGTTCTTTGTTTCTGTGATAGACTACAAAATCTATCCAAATTGCTGCCAAGTCCATATATTTGTCCTTCTTTATGGCCGCATGATATTCCATTTTGAACATGTGCCACATTTTCTTTATCCAATCCAGCTTCGATGGGCAACATTGCTGG
>NW_007094532.1:0-1256 GCF_000164805.1 Carlito syrichta
ACAGGTTGGCTACCATGGACTTGAAAATGGTAACATTAGAGTAAATAAAAAGCACTGATGGCAATATTCTGCGTAAGGGCTCACCTCTCACTTGGTAAATGATATTAAGTATTATTCTTTATTGCGTGTTTCATATGATGATGGCAGAAAAATGACAAATAATTCAAGAGAGACTGTGATGATAAATCGTGACGGTGATATGTTACAATAGTGATTAAACATTTTCTTCACGGTTGCTCCAATTCTGAAAGCTTAACATTATGAACTAATACAATTTTCACATCAATTCAATGAGTTGGGTGCTATGGAAAATCTAAGCAATAAGAAACTAAAAAATGTGTGTGAGATCACAGACCCAGTAACGGGTCAGCTAGCATTTATGCCCACTGGTTCCCTCTAAAAACAAGGAGTAAGACGAAAAATGCAGGTTGTGCCATATAATTCTTTTCACATCAAAAATTCCACCTGTATAGCTCTTTCCATAAAAGATTCAGTGAAAGTAGGAGACTAATATGGTTAGTAGTGTTAAGCTGCTTGCTGCCCAATTTTTGCTGAATCCCCAAGGTAGATTTGAGGGTTTATCTTTCCTAAGCCCCCAATATAACACCCATGTACATGAATAAATATAGACATATGTCATCCCTTGGTATCACAGAGGATGATCAGCTCCAGGAATTCCTACAGAAAACAATATCTGCAGATGCTCAAGTCTCCTGTATAAAATGTCATAGTATTTCCATAGAATCTACATGAATCTGCCATATACTTTAAATCACCTCTAGATTACTTACAATACCTAATGCAGTATAAATGCTATGCAAATAGCTGTTATACTGTATTGTTCAGGGAATGAGAGTTTTTTAAAAAGTCTGCAGGTGTTCCATACAAACATGATTTTCAACAAATATTTTTGATCTGTGGTGGGTTGAATTCACAGATGCAGAACCCAGGGAAATGCAGGGCCAGCTGTACGCACACAACCATCCTGCATGCAGCAATGTCTGTGGCCCTATTCAACTATCAGCTTCTTCAGGGCAGGGGCCATATTTCCTTATCCAACTCTTCTTACGCCTTGCACATTTGTGTGATTAACTGAAAAAATAAATTTCTATTTTTATTTTAGGTGTCCCAAACTGCTCTTTATAGAGGAGAGCTACAATAGGAAGGGATTGTGGAATGAATGGGCTGTGGATTATGATTCAAACACCCACAGGGGATGGGGTTCCATTTCCCTTCTTTTTTTTGATTTGGAGTCT
>NW_007094533.1:0-1061 GCF_000164805.1 Carlito syrichta
CAGAATGTCTCCCACTTGTGAGACGATCACTGATCCTTAACCACCTTCTCATGGCCAGAGTGGTGATGCGTGTGCTGTTGTAGTTAGCAGCTGATGAGAGGCAGGAGTTGGTTCACATGTTCTGGCTTCATGGCAACTGTTTCTTGGCCTTAACCAATGCATACATCCTAAGCCTTGGGGCCCACATATATTTGCATGATGGGCTGAACCACTGTGGATTTCCTCTCCTACAAAACCTAGAATATGGGACTTGGTTGACAGCCTTGAAACATGCATGCCAGAAACAATGTCAAGATGGTGGTGTTGGCACACCTACTGCATACAGCAGGAGCAACATGCTGCCTCCTTTGCTTAGAAAAGTATTCAGTCAGTTTATTGACCACCTTAGAATAAATGGGGAGAAAGGGAGTGTCACTTGGGACCCAGGGTTGTCTCAAATGTGCTGGTTGTCTCAAATGTGCTTTCTTCAAATGTGAGACTCTTATCTAGTCTGTATATAAAGTCAGACAAACTCGAGTTTTATTTTTATAGATGAATAAACTGCATCAAGGTGGCAAATTTAACTTATAATAAGCAAAATTGAAAAGTTTTAGCATACAGTATATCTGTATCATATATAGATACAGATCATTCTACATGTGACATATTTTCATTTTTGTTTAATAGTGAAGAGGAGAAACTCCAGAACTTCTTCTATGAACTTTTGGCCCAAAGATAAAGGGCATATTGCAGTGTCAGCAATGAATGTAGGCCCAGTGAGTGAGCTCTGGTGTTGCCTGGGTGGACAGAATACAGGTGGTCAAGGGTGGTGACGGATGGTCATGGATGGTGTCATGGTTTGCTTTGCACCCTTCCAAGCTCATGTGTTGAAGTTTCCACCTCCAGTATACCATCATGTCTCCATATTAGGACATAAGGGCTTTGCAGAAGATATTAGGTTAAAATGAGGCCTTTAGAATGGACTTTAATCTGACTGGTGTCTGAATAAAAAGAGGACATCTGGACTCACAGAAAGATACCACGGACATCCATGTGCAGAGGGCAGGCCATGTGAGGACATA
>NW_007094534.1:0-828 GCF_000164805.1 Carlito syrichta
AGCAAGATGTTAAACTAGGCTTATTTGATATGTTAAATTACATGTGAAACACTGTCAAATAAGAAGTGATCCTAAACATAGAATTTTTGTTATATTTGCTATAAATATGTTATATTTGTTAGGTATATGTTATTAATATAAGTATTAAGAAAATTGCACACAATTTCTAGAAATCTGATATGTCCTGGTATAATGTTATCAGTCATAATTTGAGTTATTATCTTTAAAGTGTTATAAATCACAGAAATAATCAAATTTTCTTGTCAATTGCATTATAATGAACTCTCTTCAGGTCTCTGACCCTGGCCATTTTAAATCTTTTTTCATTTGCATAAGTTATTGCTTTCTCTGATGTTTTCTTGAAATCAACTACAGACAAAATTGGTATATCTTCAAAGAGATTCATGGAAAAGACACTGACAAGGACAGGTTCTGAGAACTTGAAAGTCACATCACTGAACTTGATAAGAACTTCAAATCTCTAATAAGAAATTGATTGAATCACAAATATAAAATTATAATTTTTATGACTTTATTGCTGGTTCTTTAATGTTTTGTTTTCCAGTCTTAAAGAGTATTTTTTCTCTTTTTTTATTTAAGTAATATAGCTTCCAGCAATCTGGTAAATTATATTTTGGAAACAGATTTGAAATGATTATCTTTTTCTCCCTATCTGAGTCTTCCAATATTCAATAACTCTTATTGAACATTCTGATTTTCATAGCAATATGGGTTAGTTACATAAATTCAATAAGAATGTTATCCTTGTAGCAGGACATGATTGGAAACATTGGTTATATTACCAGACTTTGACCTGAATGTCAGTTT
>NW_007094535.1:0-1264 GCF_000164805.1 Carlito syrichta
CCTTTTTTTGAGGGAGAGGAAATTTTGCAAAACTTAAAGGTTGGCCCCATAGTCTTGATAAGCAAAGTTCTTTGTTATTAGGATATTTTATTCCACCATTTTAATAACAGTCTTTAGTTTTCTTGAAATCCTTTAGTTTCTTGCTGGGGCCTACTTGGCTACCATAAGTATTTTATTTACCATGAACTCTCATAAGATTCATTGGCTATAAAAAATTAGAGTAATTACTTCAAAAAAGTTTGATCATTTGGAACATCTACCTACTTTTTTGTCTTTTTTTTCCTTCCATCATCAATATTTTCTTGGATCCAGAAGGACAGGGAACATTGGTTCATTTTGTTTACTACTAACTCCTCAGAGCCTAGAGTAACTAATGTTTGGCCTACAGAAGGCTTTTCAAAATGCTGTTGAAGGAACAGAAAAAAGGACACACAGGCCTATCCCTCGATCATCCCTCCACACTCATGAAAGTTGTACTTCATTTCTGAGGACATTTCAGGAACCGAAACAGTTCTTCACGAAGGCTAAACCTCAGATGTGAGCATTGTTTCTGTGTCTTCCAGCCTCGTTTCTCCAGGTATGTTTCAAAACCATCTATTTGTGAAGCAGCTCTGACAATATTGTACAGTTAAAGTGTATGTGTTTAAAAACAAACTAGAAATGTTCACACAACACTGTTCTTTTAGGGGTGATGGGGTTGAGGATAAATCTTATTTCCCTAGACTTCTCTGTTGTTTGGAGTTTCAAATGGTGAATTGGCCTGGCTCAAAGATATCCTCTGGGTGGCAATGACTATGCTGTCCCCCCTTGTTCTGGTGGGTAGAGTTTGCAGCTTGAGAAGGACCTGTGGCAGAGCACCATCTCCTTGGCCACAATGACTTATTGAGGGATAGAGGGTGACCCAAACTCTTCCAATCAGAACCATTCCTCGGGAGTTTTTGATCCAATAGATCTGGAAAGATATTCTTCTGGAGGGACTTACAGCTACCTTTCTCAATGGAGAAAGGCCATCTTTGTCTTTAAAAGTGTGAAACCACACCACTGAAGAATGTCACAGTGCAAGATGGAATCAGTCCTGGCCAGACTTCAGCCCCCAGAGTCTGTCAACCCCAGGCCAGCTCCCCTTCTGCCACCTCAAGGGCTCCATTCTTCCTTTCTGGAAAAATGACCCCCTGGCCCTTACAGGAAACCACCATTTTCTTTGTTTGAGCTGAATTTCTGTGCTTGAAACCAAAAGTTTCCTGATGCTGTCATTCTAATGCTT